>NC_061508.1:159239027-159260665 GCF_022539505.1 Lolium rigidum
CCACCTCCGTGTCCGGTGCCGGATCTTCGCTTTCCATCTCGACCGGACCCACCGGACGCTTGAACTTGTCTTGGTACAATTCGGGTGCCGCCGCTCATAGGATGTGAGTTTCCGCACCATGTGCGACAATGAACCGTACTCGCTTGGGAAGTCGGATCTTTGATTGGCGTTGCGAGGCCCAGATCGCGCAGACGATCGCTTCCTTCTCGGATAAACGAACCGTGTAACATCGGTTCCCGACGATCCCGAAACGTTGGATGTATTCGTACATCGTTTCTCCCCGCTTCGCCGCACCCGTGTCAGATCGGCAATGCCGGCCTCGTAGCTTCCGAGTGATATTGCACGTGAAACTCGCTCCTCCATTTGCTTCCAAGTCCGACCGAGTTTGGTGGCAACGACGTGTACCATCCAAAGGCCGACCCCGTGAGAGATTGTGCGATAAACCTCACACGTAATCGGTCCGACGCTGAAATCATGCCCAGCCTGCGCCAAATATCGGCTTACGTGCTCTATTGAGCTAGATCCTTCTCGCTCCACTGAATTTTGAGAATTCAGGGAGCCGATACTTGGGTGGCAGCGGGATCGGGTCATACTCGTCGGGTACGGCTTGGAATAGCCGATTGTCTTCCTCTTCGGCAGGATGCCGAATTGATCTCTCAAGATAGTGTTGATCTGCTCCATGGTATTAGCTGTAGGGACCGAGCCTTCATGACCCGTTCCAGTAGCATATTTAGCCAGCCATGCTTGTTTATCAGCATCTACTCCAGAAATCCCTGTTGGTGCGATCTGGCCCGTGCGCGCCCAGGCATTGCAGTCCGGCACGTATGTGCACACGTACCCATGCGGGATCTCCTTAGGCGGCTCATATAGGAACTGGAAATCGCTAGGATCGCCTCCAACCTTGCAGACGACGTACGCCGGTGAACCCGGCGGCTCTGGTGCTGCAAGCGCGAATGGTAGCGGCGGCCTGATCTGGAGTGGTACTTCTCCCTGGTGAGTCCCTAGGGTAGGTCCTGACGGGGAGTACTGATGCTTCATGATTTCTTGCACCACACGGACCGCGACGCGCTCGAGAGTATTCACCAGGCTCTGAGAATAGCGGTGTAGAGAATGAGCCGCCATGTAATTGATTTCCTGGCGCAGAGCTCTGGTACGTTCCTCCGAAGGGGTAGACAGGTCTACTCCGTCAAGAACACCTTCAGGGGAGAACCCCTTCCACCTTACGCCGTGTGAACGGGTCCTCACAAAAGAGCCGATGAGATCGGCTTCCAGGATGGCTTTCATCTCATCATACTTCTTCTTCTGCTCTTCGGCGATCTGCGTACGTGATCGGTTCTCCAACCACCTCCTTCGCAGCTTTTGACATGGCTGCTACGTACGTCGATGTTGTTGCGGAGTGT
Source organism: Lolium rigidum (assembly GCF_022539505.1). Lineage (NCBI taxonomy): Eukaryota > Viridiplantae > Streptophyta > Magnoliopsida > Poales > Poaceae > Lolium > Lolium rigidum. Next base: position 159,240,428 of record NC_061508.1, read on the forward strand.
CCCATCGGCGTGCTGCGAATGTGTTGCGGTCGAAACCCACCGGCGAGCAACGACGGAAACACAAGTAGAGCCGGGAGTCTCCCAGATTGCGGCCGACCCCGGTCCCTCGGGCGACGGCCCGCAATGCCTTCCCGGCACACGCGTCCCGGTGATTACGAGGGCGTGCCACCCGACCTATACCTGGTCGTGAAGGTGATGGATTGCTTCGACTAGTTTCCTGCATGGCAAACACGTAAACATTAAATACGAGCCCCAATCGGGTCTTAAGTTGTTCTGTGGATCGGCTCAAAGAGCCGATTGCCCCACGGTTCATGTTAGATTTATAAGGACATGGGGATCATGCTTTATCAATATCAAGCTAAACTAATCTACGATAGTCTAGGGTTTTCACCGTATAATCGGAACATCCTATGCGTGATTGAGCCTAGCAGATACGTAAGATGATAGAAAACCAGCACTAAAGAGGCCTAAAAACCAACATGAAGTTGATCCCCGGAACAATCCCTCTAGAGCTTAGTAAACCACACCTTACGCGCTACCGGATCCTTCAACCCGTTTATAAGGCCTAACCATACGGATATCAAACCAATCCTTGAAGAACAAGGAGCAACTAAAACGGATTAGATCTACTTAATAACGATCAAGCAAGGTGCTGCCCTTACACCTAAAATAGGTGTAAGGGCAGCTAGATATCGAGGGGAAGCGTAGCTAAACAAGTGCATCGTGGAAGCATTGTGATCAACCCCAAAACACCTAAGATAAGGGTGTTGCTCGCCATCAAAAAGGCTTCAGCACGAGCAACACCGAAGACGAATAAACTGATACTGCCTAGATCGCAAGATGCGATCTAGGCAGCATGTTGCTTACCCGGGAGAAACCCTCGAAACAAGGGGTGGCGATGCGCCTAGATTGATTTGTTGTGAACGTGATCGTCCTCCTTTCTCAATAACCCTAGATACATATTTATAGTCCGTAGACTCTCTAACTTGGGAATAAACCCAACCGTGTACGAGCTAAACTCTATCTCTTAATTCTAACCGACACGTATCCTACTATACTTACAGATACACGGGCAATCTTGCCCAAACTTCTTATACAAGGCCGGTTCGGGAACATTTTCCATGTAAATCTTCTAAGCCCATTTAATCACGGCCCATCTCCAGACTTGGTTAAATTCTGGTGATAACACAATCGTAAACATCTTAGTGTTGAATGTTATCTTCATCAATATATTTTAGATACTACTTCGTCGGCTTTTACCGTGGCGTCATCGTGCTTGCCCAGTAGAACCAGCCGCACAAGACACGGCTTCTGAACCCACTCACAAAGACATTGAATACTAGGTTTGAGGCGCATATGCCATATGTTATTCTGAAGTCGACCGTCGTAATGATGTCCCCGACTATGGTCTTCGTTTCCAAAGATTACCCGGCGGAAATTGCTTGGGTCGATGAGAGCACTCCAACTAAGGGTATAGATGAAGATTGGGGAGAAGGAAGATTTTCGACCGAGCACCATTCTCTGCGTTGCATTACCCCGTTCAATGGTGAATGGTATGCAATAGCTGTGAACAATTTTTAGTTCGGAAAATTAGTTGCTCCAATTTTGAGTTGGAGCAGCGCGCGAGCACTGTCAACATGGATACACTATTTTCATTTCCAGAACTTGGAAATAACAAGTTCTGCCTTGTGAAGTCGGATGGTGCTCTGCTGCTTGTGTTGTTGGACAACAAGCATTTGGAGGAAGGTCAACCATTGGTGTACCGTGTGGACACTGAGAGCCGCTCTCTCCATGCTGTCAATAACATTGGCAGTCGTGCCTTCTTCGTCCATTATATCCGGTGTATCTCCGTCGACACCAGAGTGCACCCGACACTTCGACCTGGCTGCATCTACTACGCGGATTTGGGTTATATCAGAGAGTACTTTGATGATATAAAAGGCCTGGGATGAGTGGCCAATACGTGTGGATAGATTAGGAAACTACGGTATGAGAAATGAACAAAGGCCATACCGTTTGGAGGATGTATTGGCTGCATCACCTGCGGACGGAAGGAGTTCAATGAATATTTCCTTCGGATCGTAGAACAGAGTGACGAAGAAATATATGCTGAATGAAGATCAGATTCATTCATCATGGGGTATCCTAATCTTCATGTTGGCCATACATTGCGTCTTGTATTATTTTCAGATTAGTTTGTCGTGAACATTAACATTGTTATTGGCTGCTTTTGGCTGTTGTATGCAGTTTATGTATTATACTCCGTACTTAGTTTTCTGGATTTATTATGCTGTGAATTTTTCCTATACTAGCTTCTAGATTTGACTGATTTTGTTTGTAATGATGATGGCTTGATGTGGTTGCTGGCCTTGGATCGCCGGAGAGCAGAGCAATTAGTACTTAACCAGGTGTACCGTCATTATATTAGTATTATATTATATTACTTGACGATAGCCATATTCAAAATCAAATCTCAGTCGGGCGGCAAAATCTCCCGCCAATCCTGAAATATTTCAGACGGGTTTTTGAATGGGATAAGAAGATAGATCACGATGATAGTAACCGGTATTTAATGTGATGATGATTTGATTTTGCACTCGGCCTTGAACAGAGGTACTAGTACGGTGTCACATTTTTTTATCATTATACTTGGACCTTAGCCAAATTCAAAATCTCATAGCGGCAAAACTTCCCGCCCACAAAATACAAAAATTTCACACGCTTCCAAATTCCCATTCTACCCCTGTGGAGATGGCAGCCAAGTCGGTTGGTGGGGGGGTCTGCCCGTCATTTTTTGGATCACCACCTCCCTAGCCCGGAAACCCTCCCAAAAAAAATCATTTCCCTCATACCACCCACCGGAACTTCCCAAGTCGCTCCCTCTCCCACCTCCACGACCACCGCACCGGAACATCCCCGTCGGACTTCCCTGGCCTACCCGAGGCTTCGCGATCCTCGTCATCCGGCTGCCTGCTGGAGCCGCTTCATCGACGCCGTCATCAACCGGACCGGATCATCCCCGCCGAACCTTGAAACCATATGCTCATCCAGCAGTCTACCGCAGTCGCTTCAGCTGCGGTATCATCCACCCCACCGGAGCCGCTTCACCGGATCCGTCATCCACCGCATCGGATCTTGCTCACCGACACCGCTGTGCATGAACCGGATCTGCTTCACCGGCGCCGTGCATGACCTAAACTCTTCTACTGTCGCTTTTCTATTGCTTGCCTGCAAGTTCTTGTTTAATCTTGGGGGAACCTGTTTGTGCTAACGACGCGCCGTTACGTTTTTGTAGATGAGATGAGTAACCATGAAGTGTAATTGTTGGGGGGATGACCCCCGGTATGCCAAAGGCATGCTAAACCGGATGGTTTGAGCCATCAAGATACCGGTTTGATGTTCGTACCGGAACATAGAGATAAGAATTTAGCTAAGTGAGGCTAAGCCGGTATCCCCAAGAGGGGTATGCCGGAACCGGATAAGAAGATACCGGGCCACCGGAAGGAAGAGCATGTCGGCAGGACTGGTCAAAGATTCTCTCCAGAGCTAGAAGACAAGGATGAGCTAAGCAAAGTACCTTTAAATGAAGGGCTGACGATAAAGAGAAGGATGATGGTCAAAGAAGCCGGAGAACGTCAGCATCCCTGATTAAAGAGGACTCCGGTGTCATCTATGATTAAAGTAGCTTTATAAAGTAGTTTGTCTAGTCAAAGATGCCATTAGGGTTTCTTGCCTCGTAAGCCACCCTCTCCCCTATATAAGGAGAGGGGGCAGCCCTTCTTACGGGCACACACGAAGAGAACTAGGGTTAGAAGAACACTTGTACTGAGAAACTTGTAACCTGTTGAGATCAATAAAGAAGATGATCTAGAGCGAGTTCTTCCTTATGTCTTTCTTCTTCAACCTCTAGCCTTGGCTAAGTTCTTGAGGAAACCATCCGGAAGTTCATCCCGTCTAATCACAAACCCTCCCCGAATCCTCTTGCGTCCATTCGGCCCCAACCTAAGCCATCCTATGGCATCCGTTTTGTTCACCACGACGACGGTTGGCGCCCACCGTGGGGCATGAAGTGGCGCTTGGCTGGAGTACATATTCGGGCGGGCATCCTCGAGGTCGCCGGCGAGCGGACGATGTCCGCGCTCGTCCAGCGCTTCTACTCCATCGACTTCATCAACGACAACGCGGGCTGCTTCGCCAACCGCGGCATCTTTCCCAAGAACGGCCGCATCATCGAGTTCGGCAGCCACCGCGTCTACTTCGGCACCGTCCCCGTGCGCCAGCGCCTCTCGCCGGTGCAGGTGGCACCGGACCCGCCAAGGTGGCTCTGTGCTGGCCGCGCCGCCTGCAGCGTCGAGGTGATGATGGCCGGCACGGCCGCGCCGGCAAGGAGGCTGCGGATGAAGTTGCTGGTCGTGCGGCTTCGACTCGTGCGGCCAAGCCACCGCCGGAGCGCGACACCGGCGCACCGGGAGCGTCTTCCGCACCACCGGCAACACCTCTCCAAGCGGCGATGAACGTGCCGGCAACGCCCATCGCGCGAACATCGACCCGGCGGTGGCTCGGGCGGAGGCCGGAGGCGCAACGCCGGAAGATACTCGAGAGCGGCAAGGACGTCGTCGGGGCGCAGCGCGAGCTGAACCTAACCGTACGTGAGTATAACGCTGCCCATGGCTTTGCTTCTGTTAGCGCTCATGCTGCTAGGATACCGGAGAACCGGCTTAAGGCTCGCAATCTAGATCAGGATTTGCGTAAGGAAGTTATTACCGGCAAGAGTACCTCTACATCTGCTAGCATCGTAGAGAAACCTAAGTACAGTAGCCCGGATAAAACCATAAAAGCTGCTAAGGCTGCTGTAGATCTGTGTGACTCGCTTACCGGAGAGGCTTTGGCCAAACAACAAGAGCGTGTCAGAGAGCTGCTAGATACTGTAGAGCAGCAGAACGCTGAGCAGCTGGCTAAGCTGAACAAGGCTATGGCCTCAAGATCCGCGCGTTCAACAAAGAATGCCGGAAGCAAGTCCCGTGGGCAGGCCTCGTCCCCATCCGGACGGAAGAAGAGAAAAAGAGGTGAACGCACAGCGGATGACCGTGTACGATCCGGTCCCTTGCCGGTAAACAACAAGCCGGGCAACACGATGCCGGTAGAAAAAGCCAAGGGGCAGATCGAGGCTACGCCAAAGGAGGCTATGCCGGAAACAATCATGCCGGTAGACACGAAACCGGGCAAAACTATCCGGCTGCAAGGGCAGCGTATGATGATGAGGAGATGCCTCCACCAAGGTACCGGCAGGCAAGGGCCGCGGTACCGGAACATTACGATGAAGCTGATTCAACAAGACTCACCGCTTACCGGAAACCTTTGGGAGAGCGGTTGGAAGAAAGAAACTTGCCGGAACGGGATGCGAGGCACCGTCTGGACAGAGTGTACTTGTCTGAAATGATTGAGGCAGAGGGTCCTCCGGGTCCGAAGTGCTTTGGCCCAAGGATCATGAAAGAGCAACCACCGCGCTCGCAACTTTCAGTTGCCCCGTGACACCAAAACATACGATGGCACCACTAAGCCGGAAGACCGTGCTCGCGGATTACGTGACCGCGGTATACGTTGTCTGGTAGCGGAGGTGTCATAGCCGGAGGAGGAAACCGGCGTTGGGCCGTGAGAATCGTGCCAACGTTTACGGTAGGACCGGCAAGAATCGGCTGAACAACTTGCCGGAAGGAAGCATAAATGGCTGGTTGGACTTTGAGGAAGCTTTTGTGAGCAACTTCAGCGAGCACCTACGTGAAGGCCAAACAGGCCTCAGCAGCTCGCTTTGTGCGTGCAGCGCCCGCAAGAAACAGACCGAGATTACCTGACCCGGTGGAACTCCACTAGAAACTCTTGTGAAGGAGTGATAGAAGCACAGGCCATTGCTTGGTTCAGCCAAGGATGCCGGCGAGGTTCACCTTTGTGGCAAAAGCTGCAGAGGAATATGCCAACAACGTTGGCGGAAATGATGCGTGTGGCAGAAAACTACGCGTTTGGAGACCCAATGCAACCGGCGATACAAGCTGAGCCGGAACAATCAAACCCTCCTCAGCAGCAATACCGGGATAACCGGAACAACAAAAGAAGGGAAGATTTCCCGGATCGTAGGTATGGCTCGCAGCAAGTTGCTGCTGTGCAAGAAAACTACGATGCCGCCGGCAGCCGGATGCAAAGAACCGGATCGCAGCCATGGGCAGGTCCTAAGAAACAATGGGTCGAAAAGAAACCCTGGGGCCAGAAAAAGAATTGGCAAGAACCCGCGAAATACACCATGGAAGCCGCCATGGATCAACCTTGCCGGTGGCACACACCGAATCCGGATCACCCGTCAAACCACTTGACAAAAGATTGCACCTGGACCAAGTACTTGATGCAAAAGGGAGCGGTGAAAGACACCCAAGGACAAGGGGGAAATGCAATGATGCCGCCACCACAAGACATGCCGCGTCAGCAACAACTACTACCACCACCACCACCGCTTACCGGGGCAAATGCCTTGCCGGTACATCCTCAGCAAAACAGGCAGCAGTATCAGCAAGTCAATCAGGTGGGAGAGGGCCACGGCCAACCACCTCCACCGGCACCTTTGGGCCGGAATGTTTATGAGGATCCAGTATGTGTGCTCGTGTCGTGTTTGTCACCGAGCCGACGGACAAGTAAAGCCTCGCGCCGTCGTTCTATGGAGGTGAACGCAGTGATGCGGCGAGTGCCAAAATACATGCTCTGTGGTCAGATCAGGAACTCACATGGTCATACCGGGACCACCCCAAAATCATGCCGAATCCGGGTGGCTACGCTCTCGTGGTGGACCCAATTATGAAGGGGCCAACGACTCGCGTCAAGTTCAGCAAGGTGCTGATAGACAATGGGAGCAGCATAAACGTAATGTACCGGCACACCATGCACACGCTGGGCATAACAGAGAACATGCTTCAGCCAACTCATACGACGTTCCATGGGATCGTTCCGGGTTTGTCCTGCGCACCGGTTGGAAAAGTCCGGGTGGACGTGTCGTTTGGAGGACGTGACAATTGCCGGGTTGAAAACGTTGAGTTTGAGGTGGTGGACTTAGACAGTCCGTACCACGCACTGCTGGGGAGACCGGCACTGGCGGCCTTCATGGCCTCGACCCACACGGCGTATCTCAAGATGAAGATGCCGGCACCTCGTAGACCCTTGACTGTGGTGGGGAACTACAAGGTCTCACTGGAAACAGCATCTGCCGGATCGAACCTAGCGGAATCGCTGGTGATCGCGGAGGAAAAAAGGAGGATGCAAACCGCAGTTGCGCTGGCTCAGTCTTCACAGTTGAGCTTAGCGGCAATGAGTGAAAGTCTAAGCGCTCCAGCGTTCAAACCGACAAAGGAAACAAATGACATAGTGCTGGACCCGGCTTTCCCGGAGCGTACCGTCCGTATCGGTGCCGGTCTCAGTGAGGCATAGGAAAGCGCGCTCGTCAGCTTCCTCCGTGAGAATCGGAATATCTTTGCCTGGTCTACTGATGACTTGGTAGGTGTTCCGAGGGAGCTGGCTGAGCACTCTCTGAACGTCCGGAAGGATGCCAAGCCGGTGCGACAACCACTGCGCCGGTTCGCTGAAGATAGGAGGAAGATTATTGGAGAAGAGGTGACGAAGATGTTAGTTGCCGGTTTCATTGTGGAAGTCACGCATACTGAGTGGCTGGCCAATCCGGTGATGGTCGAAAAGAAGAAAGATGAGAACCTGGAGGCAAAAGCTCCAAAGGTGTGGCGCATGTGCATCGACTACACCAACCTCAACAAGGCTTGCCCAAGAGATCCTTTTCGTCTACCGCGGATCGATCAAGTGATTGATTCTACTGGGTTTCCCTGCCGGCAAGCTGCTGGGTTTCCTCGTCTCAAGCCGGGGCATTGAGGTCAATCCGGTAAAGATCCGGGCAATTGAGAGAATGACGATACCACAAGATCTTAAGGATATTCAAAAGTTTACCGGAAGCTTAGCATCGCTAAGCCGGTTCATAAGCAGGTTAGGAGAAAAGGCCTTGCCGCTCTGTGCTTTAATGAGAAAATCCGATAAGTTCGTCTCGGACCCCTCGAGCAGTACGCGGCGTTTAAGGAACTGAAAACAATGCTGGCCACCGCGCCGATATTGGCTTCGCCGTTGGAAAGAGAACCGATGTTGCTATACATAGCAGCAACCAACCGGGTCGTGAGTGTTGTTGTGGTGGTAGAAAGAGAAGAGGAAGGAAAAACCGTCCAGAGGCCGGTATACTACCTGAGCGAGGTGCTCTCTCTCTCAAAGCAAAACTACCCGCACTTCCAAAAAATGACCTATGGCGTATTCATGGCCGCCACAAAGCTCAAGCACTACTTTGAGGAACATCCTATGAAGGTGGTGAGTGAAGCACCCATCTCCGATATCATGTGCAACAAGGACGCTAGCGGCATGATTGCGAAATGGGCAATACAGATATCACCGTATGTACCGGTGTACGAAAGAAGAGACGCCATCAAATCGCAAGCTTTAGCTGATTTCTTGGTCGATTGGGCGGAAATGCAGTACAAGCCCCCGGATCAAAGAATGGCATACTGGAAGATGCACTTTGACGGATCCAAGCTCAAGGAGGGTCTAGGTGCCGGTGTGGTGCTAACCTCACCAAAGGGAGACCATCTCCGGTATGTTTTACAAGTACATTTCAGGGCATCAAACAATGTCGCTGAATACGAGGCTTTGATCCATGGGCTTAAGGTCGCAAAAGAAATCGGTGCACACCGGATCATTTGCTATGGAGACTCAGATCTTGTGGTGCAACAATGTTCTGGAGATTGGGACACAAAAGATGCCAACATGGCCTCGTACCGGTTTCACGTGCAAAAGATTGCCGGTTTCTTCGAAGGGTGTGAGTTTCACCATGTACCGCATGCGGAAAATGAAGCTGCGGATGCTTTGTCCAAGCTGGGCTCATCCAGGCAAGAAATTCCTCCCGGAATAGCCTTGGCACACTTAAGAGTACCATCAATCAAGCCAAGTCCGGAGTCGGAATCAATTTTTGTACCGGAGTCACACATTGTACCGATGGATATCGACGAAGGAAACCCGGGGACTGTTCCGGTAAACTCGGGGACTGTTCCGGTAAGATTGGCCGCTGCAGCGCTGGTACCGGAAGAAACAATGCTGATGGACAACATGGACATAGACGTGCCGGTGTTCCTAGTTCAGGAGACACCATCATGGGTTAAACCTATTAAGGAATTCCTGGTCAACGGCACCTTGCCGGTTGACGAAAATGAATCAAGAAGGATCCAAAGGAGGTCCAAGGCTAACACCATCATCAATGGAGAGATGTACAAGAGAAGTGTTACCGGTGTCCTCCAAAGATGTGTGGAACCGGAAGAAGGAAAGGAAATGCTCGAGGAGATTCACCGAGGAGAATGTGGGCATCACGCTTCGTCAAGGGCGCTGGTGGCAAAAGTGTTCCGGCATGGGTTCTATTGGCCAACAGCTTTGGAAAACGCGGAGGATCTGGTAAGAAAATGCAATGGGTGCCAGAGGTACGCCAAGCAAAATCATACCCCAGCCTCCGGCTTGAAAACAATACCATTAACTTGGCCGTTTGCCGTTTGGTGCCTAGACATGGTTGGCCCATTCAAAACAGCAAGGGGAAACATGACCCACATCTTGGTTATGGTGGACAAATTCACCAAGTAGCTAGAAGTCAAACCCATCGCAAAGTGTGATGGGCGCACAGCGGTCAAGTTCTTAAAGGATGTCATTTTGCGGTATGGATACCCACATAGCATTATCACTGACAATGGCACAAACTTTGCTCAAGGTGAGTTCAAAAGATTTTGTGAAGACAACAACATCCGGTTGGATTTTGTGAAGACAACAATGACATGCTCATGAACCTGTGAGTTGATGTTGGGTGAGGGAAGATCTACAGAGGAACGATAACGGTAAAATATGAGAGATCAAATAGAGAAGCTACCTCGAGCAAGGTCAGGTCGTCGGACGAACCGGCAGGTTCCGGTGGAGACTTGCCGAGGCGCAAGGCTGGGGTCCTGCCCATCTTCAGATCCCGCCAATGAATGACGGGGTCGGGGTCAAACTTGTCTAAACCGCGCTTCCGGCAAGGGCCTCGCTGGTCAGACTCGATGCCGGGGAAACGGTCCTTGGCCTGAAAGAACAAAAGAAAAAGAAAAGGGGGTTAGTCACAATGCAAAAGTTACCGGTAAGCCGACCCGAGTTGCGTAATTTCTTACTTCTTGGGTCGGGGGTTAGTAGAACTAAGAGGCCGAAGACCCCATTCCCGAGCCTTGCGGCATGGCGATCCGGCAGATCTGCCCAGCCTTGAGGACGATGTCCTTCTTGCTGAGAGCGATTCCAGTGATCTTGGTAGGATCATCGGGACCGTACATCACGCTCATATTGTGCGCGCGGCGCTGGAGAGGAAGCACCCGGCGAGAGATAAAGGCGCGGATAATATCATCTCAGCAGATGTCGGTGCTCTTCATCAGCTGTCTCATGAAGCGTATGATCCGGTTGGTCTCTATGTGAGACTCCTTCGGATTGTAGCTCCAGTTGGCCCTCGTGGGTGGCGCCGGATTGAAGGGCGGCAGGTCGATAAGGTCGCGGCGCCCGTGTTTTTCACATAGAAGAAGGTCCCTTGCCATAGCCGGCATGACTCGAGACCAGAGAACTTGAAAAAAGGGCTCCCTTGACGGGAGCCGATGATGCAAGACCCGCATTGTACGGGAGGTTTGGGTTTAGGAATTTCCTTGCCCTGAACGGAGTTGATCCGAAGAGCAAAGAAGCGGGCAAACGTCTCACGAGTGGGACGAATGCCGATATAAGCCTCCATGAAGGTGGCATAGCAAGAGAGGTAGAAGATGGCGTTGCCGGGAAGATGGTGAGGTTGAAGTTGATAAAAATCAAGGAAACGCCGGAAGAAATCGGAGACTGGAAGGCCGAAGCCGCGCTCAAAGTGAGCGAGAAAGACAACTCGTTCACCGGGTTCGGGCTCCGGTACGATCTCATCGCGAGGAAGCCGGCAGGCTACTCCTTCCGGAATCCTCCTGGACCGGTAAAGCCGATCAATCTCGTATTTGGTAACGTTGGAGCCCATCCAGGCCCCACGGGTGATACCGGAGGAATCCATACCGGAACCCTCACTAGAACTACCGGATTCATGATTGCTACCGGAGTCAGTGTCCATCCGGGCAAGATCGGCGGACAGTCCGTCGGAGGACTTGCTACGCCGGCTAGCGGAGGAAGAGGCAGAAGAAGAAGTAGAGGGAGATTCCCCGCTAGACATGAAATTCGGTGAAGAGAAACAAGAATCCCATGATCTACCCCCGCGCGAAGATCTACGAAAGAGAGAAAAAGCAAGAAAAAGATGAAGTAAATACACTACCGAGTCGAGATCTGGAAAGCAAGCAAAAGAGGGGTAAACCCAGATTAAACCTAACCTGAGGCGGCAGAGTTGCTGAGGAAGAAGTTCGCCGGTGGATTGGCGATCTTGCCGTGGGCGAGGGAGTCCATCGGCGGCGAGGTGAAGAGGAGCTCGAGGAAGCACCAATGCCTCGGCTGAGACAGAAGCGCTACAGGAGTTCTTCGCGCGGTGAAGTCCGGTGACGTCCGGCGAAGCGGCAGCAAAGATTCGCTGGGCGGCGGAGCTCAAGCGGCGGACGGAGTGGCGGAGACGCGAGAGCAAGGAGCACTTGTGCGCGAGGAACTGGAGAATGCGAGAAGAGGAAGAAGAAGGAGCAGTTCCCCCTTATAAAGGAAGAGGGAGACGTGGGCCGAAAACCGCTGGGCCTCGGCGGTTTGGGTCGTGGGCCGCGACGGTTCGCTCCAGGGGCCGCCACGTGGCATGGTGGTACACGCGGAAAAATAGAAAGCCACAGGGAGGTGCACACGGATCCAAAGAGGTGGTTGGGATTCACTGTGAAGCAATTAATGCGCGCGCAGAAGCCGAAGGGAAGTGACCCCTGACACTGGCATGTCAGTTACAGTGCGCATGTCACTGACAAGCGCGGGGCCCGAGATATTCTCGACTTCGCCGAGGAAGTGTTTAATGACTAAGATGCCGGAGGATAAGACACCGAAGAATGTCTTGCAAAAAAGAGATAGCGATAATCCGGGCAAAGGTGCCGGATCCAAGCCCAATGCCGGATAGATTAAACCGGTATCCTAAGATTAAAGAACCTGGCATGGTCTGTTGGATAGGATCCGCCAGACTATACCGACTTCGGGGAATAATGTTGGGGGATGACCCCGGTATGCCAAAGGCATGCTAAACTCGGATGGTTTGAGCCATCAAGATACCGGTTTGATGTTCGTATCGGAACATAGAGATAAGAATTTAGCTAAGTGAGGCTAAGCCGGTATCCCCAAGAGGGGTATGCCGGAACCGGATAAGAAGATACCGGGCCACCGGAAGGAAGAGCATGTCGGCAGGACTGGTCAAAGATTCTCTCCAGAGCTAGAAGACAAGGATGAGCTAAGCAAAGTACCTTTAAACGAAGGGCTGACGATAAAGAGAAGGATGACGGTCAAAGAAGCCGGAGAACGTCAGCATCCCTGATTAAAGAGGACTCCGGTGTCATCTATGATTAAAGTAGCTTTATAAAGTAGTTTGTCTAGTCAAAGATGCCATTAGGGTTTCTTGCCCTGTAAGCCACCCTCTCCCCTATATAAGGAGAGGGGGCAGCCCTTCTTACGGGCACACACGAAGAGAACTAGGGTTAGAAGAACACTTGTACTGAGAAACTTGTAACCCGTTGAGATCAATAAAGAAGATGATCTAGAGCGAGTTCTTCCTTATGTCTTTCTTCTTCAACCTCTAGCCTTGGCTAAGTTCTTGAGGAAACCATCCGGAAGTTCATCCCGTCTAATCACAAACTCTCCCCCGAATCCTCTTGCGTCCATTCGGCCCCAACCTAAGCAATCCTATGGCATCTGTTTGTTCACCGGCTCCAACCCCAAGTAGCACATGTAGCGTACTTCATCACCGGATCTATCAACCCCAGGAAGATCTGTTGTGACTCCCACAGAGTGCTTCTCCTAATGTAAGTCCCTTGTTTTAGTGCCATGTTCTGGGTTCAGATGCTTGTTTGTCTGAAGCTCTTTTAGTTCATTCCTAGCTATGACCGTAACACCTTGCTATTTTCTAGTTCATTGCTAACTTTAAGCGATTGAACATTTTGGTTTGCATTCCTCGCTTCCGTAGATGTAGCCATCATAACTTCTATCTTGCTCGGCCGTTGTTACAAAAATTATAGGCTGCTACTATTTTGTTCATGCCAATCTTGTTCTCCCCGGACATGTTGGTTTGCATTCCCTGTACTACGGTGATGCCATTGTTATTTCTATCTACTTCGTCGTAAGCTAACAAATTAACTGCGCTCGCTATTAGTTCCCGCATGCTATCGCTCTGCCATCCTGCAGAGTACAAATTTATTTGAACTCGTCACAGTAGCTACTTCCATCATAATTTTGTCTCGCTATCCGATTCTTCAAAAGCTGCAATATTAACTTGTTTCTCTTAATTGGCATGGTGCTCACATATAGAATGGTGAACATATTGGTATGCATTCCCTCTTCTACAAGTTCACAGGTGATCCCACTATATTCCGTTTTTGGTCCATCCTAAGCCGTAGCATTAACTATCCTATATGTGTTGCTCATTACAACTTTATATCCCGAAACAAATTGATTTGTTTCCCTTATCTACAAGTTTATGAGTGATGCCATTATAACTCCTATCTCGTTTTATTCCTAGCTATTATAGTAACATCATGCTATTTTTTAGTTCATGGCCAATTTTAAGTAATTGCACATGTTGGTTCGCATTCCCCGCTCTATAGCTTTTGGCATCGTAACTTCTATATTTGGTTTACATTCCCCGTTCGTAGATCTAGCCATCATAACTTTATCTTGCTCAGCCGTTGTTACAAAAATTATGGCCTGCTACTATGTTGTTTGTGCCAATTTTTTACTCCATGAACATGTTGGCTTGCATTCCCTGTACTACAGGTGATGCCATTGTTTTGTATATAGTTCATTGTAAGCTAACAAAGTAAGGACTTCGTTTGGCATGCTATCACTCTACTATCTAGCCTGTAGTACAAATAAACTTGTCATACTACTAGATAATAATTTTGCGTGCCATCTTGTTCTTCAAAAGCTGCATTATTGACTTGTTTCTCTGACTTCGCATGACGCTCACATATGGAATGCTGAACATATTGGTTTGCATTCCCTCTTATACAAGTTCACAGGTGATCCCACTATATTCTGTATCTGGTCCATCCTAAGCTCCAACATTAACTATCCTCTATGTGTTGCTCATTACAAGTTTATATCCCGAAACAACTTGATTTGCATCCCCCTTACTATAAGTTCAGGAGTATTATTTAGTTCACAGCCAAAATGAAGTAATTGCACTTGGCACATGTTGGTTCACATTCCCTCCTCTTTAGCTTTTGCCATCGTAACTTCTATTTTTGGTCTACATTCCCTGCTCTGTAGATGTATCCATCATAACTTCATCTTGCTCAGTCGTTGTTACAAAATTTATAGCCTGCTACTATGTTGTTCATGCCAATTTTGTACTCCCTGAACATGTTGGTTTGCATGGGACTCGACAGTAGTAAGTCCGATGTTTCATTCTAACATGCTCTGTTATATTGGCTGTTGGTATGCGGCATGCACTCTTTGTTTCCTTATTGTGCGCATTACAATGATCTTGTTATAACGACGAAATGATGAGTTCCAAATTCTTGGGCAAACAATATTGTACTAGTGTCTTTGCCTTTCCATTGTTGCTGTCTTAATTTGTAATGTCTTTGTTTCAGATATAGGTGCTGCATGGACAACTTAAAAGATTGTCGGATCGCTTCATTGTATTGCTAGGTTTAATTACCATTCAATTTCTCTGGGTTCTGTAATATTTTTTCAAAGCCTTGCAGCTGATGTAATATTTAGTTAGTTTTTATAGTTCTTTCGCGTATTTTTTCTTTGGTGCTTGTGGTAAGTGAGGCTATCCGACGTAATTCAATGCTGCGTAAATATTCTCGACATCTAAATCACGAATTCCCATCCCTTAAACGGCCCAATTAAGTGAAATCACATATGTGCTGGCCCGCAAAATCCCAAAGCGCCTATTATGCCGGCATATAAACAGCAACTAAACGGGCTGGCCCACTTACTTATTGGGCCAGTCCACTTGATTTACGGTGGACCCCACACTCTAATTGGGACGGCCCACTTGCTTTAAGGTGGACCCCACCCACTACTGGGCCGGCCCACTAACTAGTTGGGCCAGCCCAATTGCTTTTGTGGTGGATCCCACATACTAAATGGGCCGACCCTTTAAGAGGAAAGTGGGACCCACCTGTGTTTTTGGCCCGGCCCACTATCTTGTTGGGCCGGCCCACTTGCTATATGGTGGACCCCACATACTAAATGGGCCGGCCCTTTAAGAGGAAAGTGGGACCCACCTGTATTTTTGGCCCGGCCCACTATCTTTTTGGGCCGGCCCACTTGCTATATGGTGGACCCCACATACTAAATGGGCCGGCCCTTTAAGAGGAAAGTGGGACCCACCTGTGTTTTTGGCCCGGCCCACTTGCTATATGGTGGACCCCACATAACTAAATGGGCCGGCCCTTTAACAGGAAAGTGGGACTCACATGTGCTTTTGGCCCGGCCCACTATCTTGTTGGGCCGGCCCACTTGCTATATGGTGGACTCCACATACTAAATGGGCCGGCCCTTTGACTGGAAAGTGGGACCCACCTGTGTTTTTGGCCCGGCCCACTATCTTGTTGGGCCGGCCCACTTGCTATATGGTGGACCCCCACATACTAAATGGGCTGGCCCTTTAACGAGAAAGTGGGACCCACCTGTGTTTTTGGCTCGTCCACTGGCTTGTTGGGCCGGCCCATTTGATCTAATGTGGACCCCACGTACTAAATGGGCCGGCCCGATAGCAGGAAAGTGGGACCCACATGCTAATTGGGCCGGCCCAATAACTTCTTGGGCCGGCCCACTTGCTTTAAGGTGGACCCCACTTGGTAAATGGGCCAGCCCGATAACAGGAAAGTGGGTCCCACATGTCTTGTGGGCCGGTCCTTTTGCCTGTTGACCGGTCAAACGAGTGCATTCGGCCCGGCCCACATGCTTAGTGGGCCGGCCCATTAATGTTTTGACCAGTCAACCTTAGAGGTTAGGCCCGGCCCACGTAACTAATGGACCAACCCAGCTATATAGTTGACGGGTCAAACTAAGTCAGCTTGCCCGGCCCGCAAACTTAATGGGCTGCCCGCTTAAGACGTGGCAGGCCTCGTGTGGGCCTACCATCTACCATGGGGTTTCAGCCAGTTAACGCCGTTACACCGCGCTACCGCCGTCCGCCACGTGTCGGCTTGCATGACGTCGGCGAGTCAACGGGCTCCCGGAAACACTTGTGCAACGGTCCGATTTTCCGTGGCGGAAGGGCGCCCAAGCGCGACGGACCGAAAAATCGTCGTAGGACTTTGCCTCGACGCAGCTTTCGACAACAGAACCCATATCGTCGGGTTAGGCCCATAGGCGACGAAAAATACCCCTTAGCGGACGATTTTGGGACGTTGTCTATTAGAACTTTTCTTGTACTGAGAAGTCGTTTTGGGTTTCGAACATGGAAATTTGAAGAACATCCCAAAAGGTTCATTTTAGAGTGACTAAGACGGATCCGTGCTTACCTTTTCATTTTCATATTTTAAACTTGTTTAAATCTTTGTCAAACCTAGGATTTGACCAAAAGATTCAAATCTGCATAAAATTCAAAAAAATTAGAAAAATGAAAAACAAAAGCATATAGTCTTCTTATGTCATATAGTAAGCATTCAAGTTGATAAATTAACAAAGTTTGGACATATTCAAACCATACGAATCATGTATCTACCCCCTAACCCTAAACTTTATCTTATGAAGTCAAGCATGAAGAGAAGTGGTGATACGTCCAAAACGTATCTACTTTCCCGAACACTTTTGCTATTGTTTTGCCTCTAATTTGTGTATTTTGGATACAACTAACACGGACTAACGTCATTTTCAGCAGAATTTCCCTGGTGTCTTATTTTTGTGCAGAAAATCGACTTTCAGGAAAATCCCCAGAAATAATTGCAAAGGGCCTATTTTTACAGAAGACACACGGAGCCAGAAGGGCAAGCCAGGGGAGGCCCACGGCCTCCACACCATAGGCCGGCGCGGCCAAGAGGGGGGGCGCGCCGCCATATGGTGAGGCCGCCTTGGCCAGCCCCCGGAGCTCCCCTCTGGACTACTTAAAGCCCTTGACCTAAAAACGCGAGGGGGTTCGACCACTTTTCCAGAAGACATCCAGAACTCTGCCGCCATCGCGAAACCCAATCTCGGGATCGAAACTCCGTTCGGCACCTCGCCGGGACGGGAATTGGAGGAGATCATCGCCATCATCACCACCGACGCCTCTCCATCGACCATCCATGTTTCCCCCATCCATGTGTGAGTAATTCCCCCGCTGTAGGCTGAAGGGGATGGTAGGGATTGGATGAGATTGTTCATGTAATAGCCATAAGATTGTTAGGGCATAGTGCCTAGTATCCGTTGTTGGTACTTTTATGATATTGTTGCAACTTGTTATGCTTAATGCTTGTCACTAGGGCCCGAGTGCCATGATTTCAGATCTGAACATGTTATTGATTCATGATGATATTCATTGTTTTATGATCTTACCTGCAAGGCTGCAAGTTGGATACACATATTGCTGTCCGGAACCCGAGGCCCCAAAGTGACAGAAATTGGGACAACCGGAGGGGAAGGTTGTGATATGAGGATCACATGTGTTCACGGAGTGTTAATGCTTTGCTCCGGTTCTGTATTAAAAGGAGTACCTTAATTACCAGTAGTTTCCCTAGAGGCCCGGCTGCCACCGGCTGGTAGGACAAAAGATGTTGTGCAAGTTTCTCATTGCGAGCACGTACGACTATATACGGAACACATGCCTATGGTTGTTTAGTACTTTGATACTGTTTTATTATTATCTGCAAATGCGTAGTCTTGATTATTACATGAGTTATCTTATCCATGCAGCGCTCGTTCATCCATCCCTATGCCTACAGTATTTTAATCCTGTTGTTTACTATAATCACTACTGCTGTCTTTATTACATCGCTTGCTTATATTTCACTATCGCTCATCGCTATAAAACTGTTGCTATCTTGGTAAACTCTTGCGAGCAAGTCTCGTTTCCAGTGCGAGTCTGAATTGACAACTCCGCTGTTAAGGCTTACAAATATTCTTTGGCTCCCCTTGTGTCGAATCAATAAATTGGGTTTTACTTCCCTCGAAGACTCGTTGCGATCCCCTATACTTGTGGGTCATCAAGACTATTTTACTGGCGCCGTTGCCGGGGAGCATAGCTTTATTTGCAAGTTCACCTGAATTGATATTGTTCGCTGCAAATCCTCCATCATGGGTAAACCTCGCGATACTAAAGTCGCCATATTACCATCCACTACAAGAAAAGGTACAACTCTGAGTACCTCAGCTGCTCTTGATTCACCATCTGTGATAAGTCAACTTGTTTCACCACCACAAGCTTCACGTGTTGGTACTTCTGCTGAATTTGAAAATTCCTCTGATAATTTTTATGATGCTTCTACTGTGCTTGATGATAATGGTTCATTAGGTCCTTTTATAGATGCTACAATTTCTAGGTCTAGACAAATTGAAAATACTGAAATTCCTAATGAAAATACTGTTACACTTGTTAATTCACCTGAGTCTGTTGAACACTCTAGTGAATCTTGATGAAGATTATGTGGAACTTGATGATGATTTTATTGATAAATGTAATGCTACTACTGATGCAAGTAACGTTAAAAAGCTTCTTGCACAACGTGCTGTTCGATATAAACTGTCTCCTGATCCTAAATTTTCCACATCTCCTATAAACATTAAGGATAAGGATTATGATTTTTCTCTTGATTTATCTCATGTTTCTATTGTTGAGAAAACACCTTTTTGTGGTACTGAAAAAGAAAGTGTTGTAGAGCACATGATTGAGCTTTCTACTTTGAGTAGTTTGTTTTCTGATGATACCAAGAAGCGTACTTATTTTGTTGCTAAATTTTTTCCTTTCTCATTAAAGGATGATGCTAAAATTTGGTATAATAGTTTGCCTCCTGATTCTATTGATATTCCAAGTTGTTTGCTTGATGTCTTCTTTCGAAAATATTTTCCTGCTAGTGCTCAACATATTGCTTTGCAGAAAATTTATAATTTTGACCAGGAAGATGGGGAGAAATTGCCTGAAGCTTGGGCAAGTGATGACCCACAAGTATAGGGGATCGCAACAGTCTTCGAGGGAAGAAAACCCAAATTTATTGATTCGACACAAGGGGAGGCAAAGAATACTTATAAGCCTTAACAACTGACACTACAAGAGAATTGGCATGTAGAGACACTATTTTGGTCCCGTAGAGACACTTAAATTGCTCCTACATAGTTATAGAGGCACTTTCCATATTGTCTCAAAACTGTCACTACGGGCGGTGTCTCTACGTGGTAAGGACAATAGTAATAATGTCTCTACATTTTAGAAGACATATAAGAGGCATTATATTGTGTCTCTAGAGTAAATAAATGAAAAGAAACCATGTGAAAAGTGATACTCGAACTCATGACCTTAGGGATTAAGACTTATTCCATTAACCATCTCACCCTTTCACAAGTATATGTTGATACTTGGAACAAATTTCTAATTAGTACTATCCACCATGACCCAAACATAGAACAAATGTCTCTAGAGAACAAGCAAAATGCCTCAAACATTGTCTCTAGATAGAAATTAAAGACATAGAACGAAGTGTCTCACGGGTTGCCTCTTGATAACTTATTTGTGACACTTTGGAGTGTCTCAATAGTTGTCTATAGAATGAAAACTGCAACCCCTTACAGAAATGTCTCAACTAAAGTCTCTACATATGAGACTATTTCTGAAATGTCTCAAAAAGTGCCACTACAACATGCAAAGTGTCTTAATGTGATTTTTAAAGAGGCAAAGTAGGAAGTGTCTCTAGTAAAATGTCTCTATGGAAGGTTTTTCTTGTAGTGTGAGTTGTCAATTCAGCTGCACCTGGAAAAGCACTAGCAACAGGGGTGATGTGAAAGTAGCAGTGATATGAGAGCAATAGTAATAGTAACACA
>NC_061508.1:159260765-159273162 GCF_022539505.1 Lolium rigidum
GCCAGCTGCGCCGCCCTATGGTGTGGTGGCCCTCCGGCCCCTCTCCGACTCTTCTTCGGTGTTCGGAGCCTTCCGGGAAAAATAGGAGGTTTGGTCTTCGTTTCGTCGAATTCCGAGAATATTGCCCGAACAGCCTTTCTCGAACCAAAAACAGCGAGAAAACGGAACCGGCACCGTGGCATCTTGTTAATAGGTTAGTTCCGGAAAATGCATGAAATCATCATAAAGTGCAAGCAAAACATGTAAGTATTGTCATAAAACAAGCATGGAACAACAAAAATTATGGATACGTTGGAGACGTATCAGCAAGGTTTTGCTCCCTTATTAGAGCTCGGCCTGGACATGATTTGGGAAAGCATGACTTACTTGATTTATTTTATAGTGGACTAACCATTGAGTCTAGGGCATACCTGGATAGTTGTGCTAGTTATGTTTTCAGGAAAAGAACTTCAGGCGAAGCTGAGGAATTGTTGGCAGAATAAGCCAAAATCATGATGATTGGACTACACCTGAACCAACCCCAACACCAGTATTGAAGAAGAGGGGTATGATTGAATTCAATGATGAAGATATGAGGGAAGCCAAGAAATCTCTTAAAGAGAAAGGTATTAAATCTGAAGATGTGAAGAATTTACCTCCCATAGAAGATTTATGTAAGATACTCCCCTTCATCCACAATTGAGGTACATTCTCTTCAACGCTTTGATAGAGGAGACATTCCTTACTCAAAACCTCCTGATCAATGTTTAGATGAATTTGATAATTATGTTGTTAAGCAAGATAACTTTAATATGAGAGTAGAGAATCATTTAATGGAAAATTCTCAAGCTATTAGTAAATTGTATGATATTGTGGAGAGGACCTCTAATGATGTTAAGATGCTTGTTAAACGTTTTCATATGGTTCAAACTCAAATTGATCAACTCACTAAAGTGCAAAATGACTTGTTAAAAAATACTTCTAAAGAAAAACATGCTTATGAAGTAACAACTAGAGGTGGTGTTTCCACTCAGGATCCTCTATATCCTGAGGGGCATCCCAAAAGAGTTGAACAAGATTCTCAACGAACTAAAAAAATTAGTGCTCCTTCTAAGAAAAAAAATAGAAGAAACATAAAACTGTTGTAGAATCTTCTGAACCTGTTAATGATCCTAATAGTATTTCTATTTCTGATGCTGAAACTGAAAGTGGTAATGAACATGATAAAGATAATGATAAGAATGATGTTTCGATAAAGAAGAGATTGAAAATGAACCTCGAAAAGCATGCTAAAAATAAAAAGTACACTAAAGAAGATTTTATTGCTAAGAAACATGGTAATGAAAGAGAACCCCGGGTTCAAAAGCAAATGCCTTTTCCTGCTAAGAAACTAAAATCAAAGGAGGAAGAACACTATAATAAATTTTGTGATTGGATGAAACCTTTGTTTTTGCAAATCCCTTTGACTGATGCTATTAAATTGCCTCCTTATTCAAAGTATATGAAAGATATTGTCTCTAACAAAAGGAAAAATCCTAATGAGGAGATTTCCACTATGCTTGCTAATTATTCTTTCAATGGCAAGGTTCCAAAGAAGCTGGGAGACCCAGGTATACCAACTATCCCTTGTTCCATCAAGAATAACTATGTTAGAACTGCTCTATGTGATTTGGGAGCAGGAGTTAGTGTTATGCCTTTTACTCTTTACAAGAGACTTGATCTAGATAAGTTGATACCAACCGATATATCTTTGCAAATGGCTGATAAATCTACTGCTGTTCCTGTTGGTATATGTGAGGATGTTCCTGTTCAAGTTGCTCATAATTGCTTAATATTAACTGATTTTGTTGTGTTGGAAATGCCTGAAGATGATAATATGTCTATTATTCTTGGAAGACCTTTTCTTAACACTGCATGGGCTGTTATTGATTGCAATAAAGGAAAAGTTACTTTCAATGTTGATGACAAGGAACATACTGTTTATTTTCCTAAGAGGATTGATAAAGTATATGGAGTTAATACAATTTCTAATTTGAGATCTATCAAAGTGGGAGTTATTGATTGTCCTATATATGAGCCTAAAGAAGGATATCAAACTATTGTGATTGGATCCATATCAATACAATATAAGGTAACATGATTGATTTGAGGTTTATTTCTTCTTATGACATGTAAAATTTATTTGGTGGCAAGACTTGATCAACCTTGTTAACAAGTATATTTTAAATGCATGGAAGAGCTAAACAACATTTCTTTCTTTCTCCACTTGTTTTACTTGCTGTAGTACTACTTGTTTTGCAACATTCTTTAGTTGTTTAGAAGTTTGAAAATCTTTTTCTGTCCTGAAATAGTTATTTTAACACCCAGAAATGTGCATTTTTCGAAGTTTTCAAAAATTTACAAAAATTATATCACTGGTCCTATTTTTCAAAATGCAACCTGGGAGTGCCTGGGGCTGACCAGTGGGGCACCCCAGGGCTGCATCCCATGTGCCGGCGCGGCCAGCAAGGGGGGCGCGCCACCCTGTGGTGAGGGCCCCACCTGGCCCTCCACTCACTCATCCACCTACCACTCTCTTTCACGGGAGAACACACCACCATTGTTCAAACCGGAGTTTCTTGCTGTTCTTGCTCGAAATTTTCGATCTCCTTGCTCAGCCCATCTTTACTGCTGAGATTTGGAGCATTTGTTCTCCTGTATGTGACTCCTCCGATTATCCAAATAGAATTTTGTATAGTTGAGTATATCTTGAGTAATTTGCTGCTGTAGGTGACATGTTAAGTGAGTTTGCATGCTTGATTCAAGTTGTAAAAAATAGTTTTGATGCATTAGTACTCTATCAAGTTCATATAGTAGTCTCCCTCATTTATATGTCTCAAAATCAACTTTTATAATGATTGTTGAAAAATTTCAGAAAATGGAGTGGAATAGACACCAACTCAACCAACATGAATTGGAGGTGCATGAAGTTATGAGAGTCCACCGTGAAGAGGGGGTATACCCCTCCTACTACCCATGCACCGATTTCATGAAGAGTGCAGGAATTTTTCAGGATGTTCAAAATCTAATTTCTAATGAAGGGTTAGAAGATTTTGTTGTTGGTGAACCTTACCAATATGCAAAACTAACCATGTCAGTGGTGCAGGACTTTGAATTCCATTGGTCCCAACCTAACCCCATGGTTAGATATAAAATCTACAATAAAACTATCAACTTGCCCTTTGATGATTTTTGTGCAGCTATTAAAGTGCCACAATGGGGATCGTGTGAGAAGAATAGGGGGCTGCCACGGCAACTTTTGAATTTATACGAGATGATTTGTCAAGGGAGAAGCTTCTCAGATGAGAGTGGTAAAATTCGTAGTATTCAACTCCCATCTATTCGCTATTTTGCTTACTTTATCACCAAGTGTGTTCTTGCTAGAAAGAATGCAAATAAGTTATCTATCCATGACTTGGTTTTCTTAGCTGCTGCATTGCAACATGATAGAACTTATAATTTGGGTGCTTTGATAGCATTTAGACTTGCTACTAACCGTGATAAAGGAGGAATTTGTGGAGGTCTCATTGCCTCTCGTTTGCTAGCTATGCATGGTGTAGAACCTCACCCTCTTGATGTTCAACTCTCTGTAGAGAAACTTGATATTGTTTCCATAATAAAACATGGCTTTGTTTCTAATCGGTCTAAATTTAATAACCTGTCCTATGAGATAACCTTTTTCAAGAAAAAGTGGAGAGTAATTAAATCCGAAAGGCTAGTTGGATTGCCTGCACCTGCTTTGTTTAACCTTGATTCCAGGAATGGTTGGTCGGTCACAGAAGATGAACTTGATGCATACATAGAGAGTTGCGGCCATCATGCAGGGGGCGGCATGGAGGAGGCCGAGGAACCCCTCGACTTTTCATCCAACGCAGCAAGTTCTTCACATCAGCATTTCGGGCATGTGGAGCCTTCATCCTTTTCTTCGGCACAGGGATCTTATTACGACCATGCCATGTATGATCCACCAGCGTGGAACCCTGACCCTCGCTGGGGTTGACCTCCACTTAGGCCAAAAGCCTAAGCTTTGGGGGAGGTATGCCGGTGATACGCGTTAAGCACACGTCCGTTTGGAACCCCAAGTGGAAGGTATGATGCGTATAGAAGCAAGTTTCCCTCAGTATGAAACCAAGGTTATCGAACCAGTAGGAGTCAAGGGCCACGTGAAGGTTGTTGGTGAAGGAGTGTAGTGCGGCGCAACACCAGGGATTCCGGCGCCAACGTGGAACCTGCACAACACAATCACAGTACTTTGCCCCAACTTAACAATGAGGTTGTCAATCTCACCGGCTTGCTGAAAACAAAGGATTAAACGTATGGTGTGGAAAATGATGTTTGCTTGTAGAAAACAGTAAAGAACCGAGTTTGCAGTAGATTGTATTTCAGATGTAAAAGAATGGACCGGAGTCCACAGTTCACTAGTGGTGTCTCTCCAATAAGATAAATAGCATGTTGGGTGAACAAATTACAGTTGGGCAATTGACAAATAGAGATGCATACATATCATGATAATTACTATGAGATTTAATCATGGCATTACGACAAAGTACATAGACCGCTATCCAGCATGCATCTATGCCTAAAAAGTCCACCTTCAGGTTAGCATCCGCACCCCTTCCAGTATTAAGTTGCAAACAACGAGACAATTGCATTAAGTATGGTGCGTAATGTAATCAACACAAATATCCTTAGACAAAGCATTGATGTTTTATCCCTAGTGGTAACAGACACATCCACAACCTTAGAACTTTCTGTCACTGTCCCAGATTCAATGGAGGCATGAACCCACTATCTAGCATAAATACTCCCTCTTGGAGTCACAAGTATCAACTTGGCCAGAGCCTCTAGTAGCAATGGAGAGCATGCAAGAACATAAACAACATATATATGATAGATTGATAATCAACTTGACATAGTATTCAATATTCATCGGATCCCAACAAACACAACATGTAGCATTACAAATATACGATCTTGATCATGATAGGCAGCTCACAAGATCTAACATGATAGCACAATGAGGAGAAGACAACCATCTAGCTACTGCTATGGACCCATAGTCCAAGGATGAACTACTCACGCATCAATCCGGAGGCGGGCATGGTGATGTAGAGCCCTCGGTGATGATTCCCCTCTCCGGCAGGGTGCCGGAGGCGATCTCCTGAATCCCCCGAGATGGGATTGGCGGCGGCGGCGTCTCTGGAAGTATTTCCGTATCGTGGCTCTCGGTAATAGGGTTTTCGCGACGGAGGGATTTTATAGGCGAAAGGGCAGCGTAGGTGGAGGCACGAGGGGCCCACACCATAGGGCGGCGCGGGCCCCACCCAGGCCGCGCGGCCCTGTGGTGTCGACGCCTCGTCGCCCCACCTCGTACCCTCTTCGGTCTTCTGGAAGCTCCGTGGAAAAATAAGACCCTGGGCGTTGATTTCGTCCAATTCCGAGAATATTTCCTTTGTAGGATTTCTGAAACCAAAAATAGCAGAAAACAACAACTGGCTCTTCGGCATCTTGTTAATAGGTTAGTGCCGGAAAATGCATAATAATGATGTAAAGTATGTATAAAACATGTGGGTATTGTCATCAAAGTAGCATGGAACATAAGAAATTATGGAAACGTTTGAGACGTATCAAGCATCCCCAAGCTTAGTTCCTACTCGCCCTCGAGTAGGTAAACGATAACAAGGATAATTTCTGAAGTGACATGCTATCATAATCTTGATCAATACTATTGTAAAGCATATGAAGTGAATGAAGTGATTCGAAGCAATGGTAAAGACAATGATTAAACAACTGAATCATATAGCAAAGACTTTTCATGAATAGTACTTTCAAGACAAGCATCAATAAGTCTTGCATAGGAGTTAACTCATCAAGCAATAGATTCTTAGTAGAAAGCTTTGAAGCAACGCAAAGGAAGATATAAGTTTCAGCGGTTGCTTTCAACTTCAACATGAATACCTCATGGATAATTGTCAACACAAAGTAATATGATGAATGCAAATAAGCAAGTATGTAGGAATCAATGCGCACAGTTGACACAAGTGTTTGCTTCTAAGATAGAAAGAAGTAGGTAAACCGACTCAACATAAAGTAAAAGAAAGGCCCTTCGCAGAGGAAGCGAGGATTAAATCATGTGCTAGAGCTTTTCAAGTTTTGAAATCATATAGAGAGCATAAAAGTAAAGTTTTGAGAGGTGTTTGTTGTTGTCAACGAATGGTAGCGGGTACTCTAACTACCTTATCAACCAGACTTTCAAGAGCGGCTCCCATGAAGGACGTTATTGATACATCTCCGACGTATCGATAATTTCTTATGTTCCATGCCACATTATTGATGATATCTACATGTTTTATACACATTATATGTCGTATTTATGCATTTTCCGGCACTAACCTATTAACGAGATGCCGAAGAGCCAGTTGTTGTTTTCTGCTGTTTTTGGTTTCAGAAATCCTAGTAAGGAAATATTCACGGAATTGGACGAAATCAACGCCCAGGGTCCTATTTTTGCACGAAACTTCCAGAAGACCGAGGGGGAAAGGAAATGGGGCCACGAGGCGCCGCCACAACAGGGCGGCGCGGCCCAGGCCTTGGCCGCGCGGCCCTGGTGTGTGGGGCCCTCGTGTGGCCCCCCGCGTTGCCCTTCCGCCTACTTAAAGTCTTCGTCGCGAAACCCCCAGTACCGAGAGCCACGATACGGAAAACCTTCCAGAGACGCCGCCGCCGCCAATCCCATCTCGGGGATTCAGGAGATCGCCTCCGGCACCCTGCCGGAGAGGGGAATCATCTCCCGGAGGACTCTTCATCGCCATGATCGCCTCCGGAGTGATGAGTGAGTAGTTCACCCCTGGACTATGGGTCCATAGCAGTAGCTAGATGGTCATCTTCTCCTCATGTGCTTCATTGTCGGATCTTGTGAGCTTCCTAACATGATCATGATCATCTATCTGTAATTCTATATGTTGTGTTTGTCGGGGTCCGATGGATAGAGAATACTATGTTATGTTGATTATCAATCTATTACCTATGTGTTGTTTATGATCTTGCATGCCATCCGTTATTAGTAGAGGCTCTGGCCAAGTTTTTGCTCTTAACTCCAAGAGGGAGTATTTATGCTCGATAGTGGGTTCATGCCTCCATTAAATCTGGGACAGTGACGTAAAGTTCTAAGGTTGTGGATGTGCTCGTTGCCACTAGGGATAAAACATTGATGCTATGTCCGAGGATGTAGTTATTGATTACATTACGCACCATACTTAATGCAATTGTCTCGTTGTTTGCAACTTAATACTGGAAGGGGTTCGGATGATAACCTGAAGGTGGACTTTTTAGGCATAGATGCATGCTGGATAGCGGTCTATGTACTTTGTCGTAATGCCCAATTAAATCTCACAATACTCATCATATCATGTATGTGCATTGTTATTCTCTCTTTATTTGTCAATTGCCCGACTGTAATTTGTTCACCCAACATGCTATTTATCTTATGGGAGAGACACCTCTAGTGAACTGTGGACCCCGATCCTATTCTTTTACATCGAATACAATCTACTGCAATACTTGTTCTACTGTTTTCTGCAAACAATCATCATCCACACTATACATCTAATCCTTTGTTACAGCAAGCTGGTGAGATTGACAACCTCACTGTTTCGTTGGGGCAAAGTACTTTGGTTGTGTTGTGCAGGTTCCACGTTGGCGCCGGAATCCCCGGTGTTGCGCCGCACTACATCCCGCCGCCATCAACCTTCAACGTGCTTCTTGGCTCCTCCCGGTTCGATAAACCTTGGTTTCTTTCTGAGGGAAAACTTGCCGCTGTACGCATCACACCTTCCTCTTGGGGTTCCCAACGGACGCGTGATGTACGCGTATCAAGCATATTTTCTGGCGCCGTTGCCGGGGAGATCAAGACACGCTGCAAGGGGAGTCTCCACAATCCAATCTCTTTACTTTGTTTTTGTCTTGCTTTATTTTATTTACTTTCTTGTTTGCTGCATTATATCAAAACACACAAAAATTAGTTGCCAGCTTTACTTTATTTACTGTCTTGCACTCTATATCAAAAACACAAAAAAATTAGTTACTTGCATTTATTTTATCTAGTTTGCTTTATTTACTACTGCTAAAATGGCCACTCCTGAAAATACTAAGTTGTGTGACTTCACAACCACAAATAATAATGATTTCTTATGCACACCTATTGCTCCACCTGCCACTACAGCAGAATTCTTTGAAATTAAACCTCGCTTTATCGAATCTTGTTATGCGAGAGCAATTTTCTCGGTGTTAGTTCCGATGATGCTGCTGCCCATCTCAATAATTTTGTTGAATTGTGTGAAATGCAAAAGTATAAAGATGTAGATGGTGACATTATAAAATTAAAATTGTTTCCTTTCTCTTTAAGAGCAAGAGCTAAAGATTGGTTGCTATCTCTCGCCTAAGAATAGTATTGATTCATGGACTAAATGCAAGGATGCTTTTATTGGTAGATATTATCCCCTGCTAAAATTATATCTTTGAGGAGTAGCATAATTAATTTTAAACAATTGGATAATGATCATGTTGCACAAGCTTGGGAAAGAATGAAATCTTTGGTTAAAAATTGCCCAACCCATGGACTGACTACTTGGATGATCATCCAAACCTTTTATGCAGATCGAACTTTTCTTCGCAGAACCTATTGGATTCAGATGCTGGAGGTACCTTTATGTCCATCACTCTTGGTGAAGCAACGAAGCTTCTTGATAATATGATGATCAATTACTCTGAATGGCACACGGAAAGAGCTCCACAAGGTAAGAAGGTAAATTCTGTCAAAGAAACCTCTTCCTTGAGTGATAAGATTGATGCTATTATGACTATGCTTGTGAATGGTAGGACTAATGTTGATCCTAATAATGTTCCGTTAGCTTAATTGGTTGCTCAAAAGGAACATGTTGATGTGAATTTCGTTAAAAATAACAATTACAATAATTCTAGGCCATATCCTGCTAATGGTAACTCTTATGGTAGATATGTTTCACCTAATGAGGAAAAGATGTTAGAAATTGAAAGATCCACCAAGAGCTTTATGCAATCACAATATGAGCAAAATAAATTGTTTACTAAAACTATGAATGAACAATCTACCTTGTTGAAGAATATAGGAAATCAACTTGAAAATCTGAATATGGAGATTTATGGGTTGCAAACTAAACTTGCAAATGGTGAAAACCGAATCTCATACATGTCTGCGTCACAATCTTCTTTAATTAATAAAATGGCTGCTAAACCTGAGGATATTGAAAATAAAATTGTTACTACAGCAAACGCCATCGAAGTTAGAATTAATGAGAATATAAGATTGATGGCCGAATTGCATGCTAGGTGGGAAAGAGAAGAAAATGAAAAACTGGCTAAAGAGAATAATGTAGCTAAAGTTTGGACTATTACCACCACTAGTAATGTTAATGATTCACATGTTGCGGCACCTCCTACTATTAATGGTAAAATAATTGGTGTTGGCAATGTTTCCACTTCTAATGCAAAGCTCGAAAAACTGCCTGAAACTGCTAAAACCGCTGAAACCGCCCGTGATAAAACTGCTGAAATTTTTTCCAACATTGGGGATGATGATCCCATTGCTTTAGATTATAATGATTTGGATTTTGATGATTGCCACATCTCTGAAGTTATAAAGTTCTTACAAAACCTTGCTAAGAGTCCCAATGCTAGTGCTATAAACTTGGCTTTCACAAAACATATTACAAATGCTCTCATAAAAGCTAGAGAGGAGAAACTAAAACTTGAAACTTCTATTCCTAGAAAGCTAGAGGATGGTTGGGAGCCCATCATTAAGATGAAGGTCAATGACTTTTATTGTAATGCTTTATGTGATCTTGGTGCAAGTATTTCCGTTATGACTAAGAAAATCTATAATATGCTTGACTTGCCACCATTGAAAAATTGTTATTTGGATGTTAATCTTGTTGATAATGCTATAAAGAAACCTTTGGGGAGAGTTGATAATGTTCGCATTACCGTTAACAATAACCTTGTCCCCGTTGATTTTGTTGTCTTGGATATTGAATGCAATGCATCTTGTCCCATTATATTGGGAAGACCTTTTCTTCGAACCGTTGGAGCTATCATTGATATGAAGGAAGGTAATATTAAATATCAATTTCCTCTCAAGAAAGGTATGGAACACTTCCCTAGAAAGAGAATGAAGTTACCTTTTGATTCTATTATTAGAACAAGTTATGATGTTGATACTTCGTCTCTTGATAATACTTGATACACACTTTCTACGCCTAGCTGAAAGGCGTTAAAGAAAAGCTCTTATGGGAGACAACCCATGTTTTTACTACAGTATTTTTATTTTATATTTGAGTCTTGTAAGTTGTTTACTACTGTAGCAACCTCTCCTTATCTTAGTTTTGTGCATTGTTGTGCCAAGTAAAGTCGTTGATAGTAAGGTTCATACTAGATTTGGATTACTGCGCAGAAACAGATATCTTTGCTGTCACGAATTTCGACCTGCCTCTCTGTAGGTAGCTCAGAAAATTATGCCACTTTACGTGCCTGATCCTCAGATATGTACGCAACTTTCATTCAATTTGAGCATTTTCATTTGAGCAAGTCTGGTGCCTCAATAAAATCCATCTTTACGGACTGTTCTGTTTTGACAGATTCTGCCTTTTATTTCGCATTGCCTCTTTTGCTATGATGGATGAATTTATTTGTTCCATTAATGTCCAGTAGCTTTGTGCAATGTCCAGAAGTGTTAAGAATGATTGTGTCACCTCTGAACATGTGAATTTTTATTATGCATTAAACCTCTAATAAGTTGTTTCGAGTTTGGTGTGGAGGAAGTTTTCAAGGATCAAGAGAGGAGGATGATACAATATGATCAAGGAGAGTGAAAGCTCTAAGCTTGGGGATGCCCCGGTGGTTCACCCCTGCATATTCTAAGAAGACTCAAGCTGTCTAAGCTTGGGGATGCCCAAGGCATCCCCTTCTTCATCGACAACATTATCGTGTTCCTCCCCGAAACTATATTTTTATTCCATCACATCTTATGTGCTTTGCTTGGAGCGTCGGTTTGTTTTTGTTTTTGTTTTGTTTGAATAAAATGGATCCTAGCATTCATTGTGTGGGAGAGAGACACGCTCCGCTGTTGCATATGGACAAATATGTCCTTAGGCTTTACTCATAGTATTCATGGCGAAGGTTGAATCTTCTTCGTTAAATTGTTATATGGTTGGAATTGGGAAATGCTACATGTAGTAATTCTAAAATGTCTTGAATAATTTGATACTTGGCAATTGTTGTGCTCATGTTTAAGCTCTTGCATCATATACTTTGCACCCATTAATGAAGAAACACATAGAGCTTGCTAACATTTGGTTTGCATATTTGGTCTCTCTAAAGTCTAGATAATTTCTAGTATTGAGTTTGAACAACAAGGAAGACGGTGTAGAGTCTTATAATGTTTACAATATGTCTTTTTGTGTGAGTTTTGCTGCACCGGTTCATCCTTGTGTTTGTTTCAAATAACCTTGCTAGCCTAAAACTTGTATCGAGAGGGAATACTTCTCATGCATCCAAAATCCTTGAGCCAACCACTATGCCATTTGTGTCCACCATACCTACCTACTACATGGTATTTCTCCGCCATTCCAAAGTAAATTGCTTGAGTGCTACCTTTGAAATTTCCATTCTTTACCTTTGCAATATATAGCTCATGGGACAAATAGCTTAAAAACTATTGTGGTATTGAATATGTACTTATGCACTTTATCTCTTATTAAGTTGCTTGTTGTGCGATAACCATGTTCCTGGGGACGCCATCAACTACTCTTTGTTGAATATCATGTGAGTTGATATGCATGTCCGTCTTGTCTGAAGTAGGGGAGATTTACCACTCATTTAATGGTTAGAGCATGCATATTGTTAGAGAAGAACATTGGGCCGCTAACTAAAGCCATGAATCATGGTGGAAGTTTCAGTTTTGGACATATATCCTCAATCTCATATGAGAACACTAATTGTTGCTACATGCTTATGCATTAAAGAGGAGTCCATTATCCGTTGTCTATGTTGTCCCGGTATGGATGTCTAAGTTGAGAATAATCAAAAGCGAGAAATCCAAATGCGAGCTTTCTCCTTAGACCTTTGTACAGGCGGCATAGAGGTACCCCTTTGTGACACTTGGTTAAAACATGTGTATTGCGATAATCCCGGTAATCCAAGCTAATTAGGACAAGGTGCGGGCACTATTAGTATACTATGCATGAGGCTTGCAACTTGTAAGATATAATTTACATGATACATATGCTTTATTACTACCAAAGGGGTGCCTCACAGTGGAAGTGTTCTTCAACCTTATGGCCATGGC
>NC_061508.1:159273262-159292391 GCF_022539505.1 Lolium rigidum
AACGACAGGATGGCTGTGCGCCGAGGATGTTCGAGGGGCACAACGTGGTTGTTTGATGATATTTTGTCATGGTTTATAGTTTAAATAACTTCAAATCACAATTGCAAGTGTATGCAAAATATGAGCAAGATTTCATATTAAGTAAAAGAGAGAGGACATCACAAGTATGTACGTGAGCTAGACAAAAAGATTGCAGTACAGATAGAAGCAATAGCTTGATATGCTTTGAGGACATACACGTGATGGCCAAGAGTCCTTGCATGGCGTGATATAATATATGACAGATCTCTTAGGGAAAAGATTAACATAATGACCCACTGCCAGAAGTGGTCATCGATGGGTATTGATAGACTTGTTTCATTCATCAGCACGTACATGTTTACGACTTGGTTTTCTAGTCTGCACCGTATGTGTCTGTAATCTTGCCGCTGGCCGAGTTGTTTTGGGATAAACGTACATCACGGGTAGCAACGGGTGGTTGGATGGGGCTTCGTCCGAGCACTGCGGGAAAGTTGTTTTCTCGGTGGCGGCGCAGCCTCGCGCAAGAGATGATCGCCCGCGTATAAAAACTAGGAAAATTGCCCGTACGTTGCACTGGCGCCAAACATTTCTTAAAATTTCTCTTTTAAATTTTACTGAATACACATTTATTTGACCAACTCGCATAATCCTAGCATTGGCCGTCAACGCCAATATCTCCATCTACTGCCGATGTCGTAAGGTGCGCCATTGTCTCCCGTGGAAACTTCTTACCGACGACGCCTCCTTCATGGATGTGATCGGTGGCTCCTTGATGTATGTAGTGGTTCTCATAGCTGACGCGGGCACTACCAACTGCCAGTATTCAATATAGAAGTAAACAGTTGGGTAGTCAAACAACACATTATACTCTCTCCGTCTCATGAAACTTGTCTAAGATTTGTTATAATTTAGATTTATCTACAATTCTTGATGCTATTTAATGTCTATATACATTCAAATTCAGATAAATTTCAGACACGGCTAGACCTCGACGCACTGATTGCCAAGAAATAAGATTTTGACATGACTGAAATCACGAAATTGCTCATGTGGTCTCCTAGACCAATGTGGGCATCGTTCCTGACTTCCTGAGATAGTAGGAACGAGTCGCCCCCACTACCTCCTATGGTAACTGATTATATTTTCAGGACCAAATCCAGCAACGGCATATGCAAACTCAGTTTGGTTGCAGATTGGATTAGATTTGGCTACGGAGACTACTATTATGCCAGTAGCAATTAGTTTCTGATGGTTTCAGATCACAATATGCATATGGTGCACCCCGATCAAATCTCTGTCCAGTCCTTCATGCGTAAATTTCAGGGTTCAGTGTAGTTACGTCTGATCGCCCTTGCAACTGAAGGAAACGTGAGTCCATACCATGCTAGCATCTACTGTACGCAACGATCCATCAGCACCACGCAAACAGCTGGCACTGGCGCGGCGCCGGAGGTACCATCTATGTCGGTACTCGGCAGTCCCTGCGCGAAAGCGACTCCAGTGTGTGCAGCGCTGCTTCTCCCAGCATACTCCGGCACTGCTTGAGCCTCACGCCGGCACTGACTCCTGTGATGAACCGAATCAATTCATCGATCGTGCCCTTCCCCTCCTTCGGGCTGGCACGCACAACCGCCACCTTATTGTCGGCCGCCGGGAACTCGACCTGGCTGCCGCCGCCTGCTTCTCCATCGATGACATGGCCGGGCCGGAGTCCGGAGACGTAGTTCATAGATCTTCTCTGGTACGGCCGGCCACAAGCTGTAGCTAGTTAGGTTGGTCAGGTCTAGATTGGACAACCATCAATCCACTGGTGCCACAATTAGCAACGCGACAAACGAAACTAAACATAGGAAATACTTCTCCCGGGACGCCCGGGAGTTGTCGTCTCGCCGCCTTGTTTCTCTGATGTTTTCGACAAGCCGATTAGGATATTGCCGAGCACATATATATCCAAGTTGAGGCTAGCTCTCAGGTGTTCTGATTTGGCTCGGTCTCGTACATGCCAAGGTGGGTTTCGCGGAGGGCGTAAGCGGATCGGTCTCCTCTTACTGACGTGTTTTGTTGAGGATTGGAACTTGGAAGGCCATCGATCCGGTTTTGCCGTGGCTACTGGTTTTTCTTTTACATCGCTACTGTTTTTTCAAACTAATAGTAAACTCAGATCGGTTTATTTAACGGACGAAAAAGTAACCGGTTTTTTTGACCTACCAACACCACCAATCCGTAACTTATTAGTAGAGATAGAGATAAGCTGGCAACAAGAGGCAACGGGGATCTTTCCGGCCGCACGCGACACCATAGTGAGATTTTCCCACAGAAAACAATCTAGGATCACCACAAGCACTCAAGCTGTAAATCTGTCTACCACCGATCCACCCACCAAATCCATCAAGCCACACGCGCGCTCCGCAAATCATCCAGGCCAAGGTGCATATCGCGAGGATGGTCGGCGCGTCGTTCAGTTCTCAGCTCGCCGCCAACGGAGTAATTCAACTATGGTGGAGTTCGGCAGGATTTGTGCCAAGCAGGCAGGTCGACGGGTGATCTTCAGCCCTTATAATGGCTTCGTGCCGCACTGGTTATGCGGCGGGCGATCTTTACCCTCGCCGCGGCTTTATGCCTACAGGTACTGCGTGTCGCTTTTAATGGCACACAAGGGGAGACATGATGGTACACACGGCTTTGAGCCAACAGGTTATGTGGCGGGCGATCTCTACCCTCAACGAGGCTTCGAGCCAGCAGGTTATGTCACCGGTAATCTTTACCCCGGATCGAGGCTTCGAGCCAGCAGGTTATATGGTGGGTGACTTTACCCCGGATCGAGGCTTCGAGCCAGCAGGTTATATGGCGGGTGATCTTTACCCCGATCAAGGCTTTGAGCCAAGCAGGTTATATGACGGATGATCTTTATCTCTGATCATGGCTTCAAGCCAAGAAGTTTGTACGATGGGTGATCATCATCTGCAATCATGGCTTCGAGCCAAGCAGGATATGTGACGGGTAATTATTATCCCCGATCATGGCCTTATGCCTACATGTTGTATGTGTCGTCCTTGATGGCACACGAGGCTTCAAGCTATATAGGATATGTGACGGGTGTTCATGCTTGCTAAGTTGGAGTCATCTTTTCCGTGGCCAACGAAATGTATTCGCACATTCTTATGTGGGATTCATTTTATTCACGACCGACAAGGCCGAACATTTATTTTGGAGTTGTACAAGATTGTTCACAGATAAAACATGACATTCACAGATTATTATGATCATAGACAAAGCCAAGCAAGCAGGTGGCACATAGCCCTCGATAAATTTTAGGCAGCAGAGATAAGCTCATTGTAACAGTTGATGTACACAGCTATTTTCATAGTGGATTTGGCCTCCGGGCCACCGTGGTTTTTTCCCAATTTGGGTTTTCCACGTTAAACTTTGTGTCAAGTGTGCTCCACCCTTTCTATTTTCCATGTTGAGGATTTAACACGAGAGCTGGTAATGGTGACCATATTGATGACAGTGTAATCGGAGGTATTTCATAGACCTAAGCCAGTCGATGAATATAATTAACTGGAAAGTCTTCCGAGGCTCCAGGAATCAGGAACTCTGCAATCGTCTTTGTCAGATGTGTATTCAGGCGAAAATATAAAAAATACATCTGAGATGGGAATCTTTAAATTGTCGATAATCGATAAGATACAAGTTTCCCATTTCTGCGTGTTTGCAACCATTTTCTTTGTATACAAATGTATACTGGCATGCCCGCACTTCAAAATGCCAATGCAGATGAATTTAAATATTTATCTCGCTAAAACAAATGGCACGCCCGGTGGGACCTGAGTCTCCTCCCATCTTCGTTGCGCTTTGGTGGTCATCGTTAGCTCATCGTCCATTCCCCTATCATGTCTTGCATTGGTGATGAGGTCAAGTCCTATGCCTTGGAAACAGTGACAGGAGAGCATCTGTGACATGAAACTGGCACTCGGGAGATATTTAGAGGAAGTTTAAAGTTACAATGACCATTTTAGCATGTTATCTCAGGATCAGGTGAGATAAGTATTTACCTGCATCAGCATCAGGGCATATGAGCTCCACTGATATACCCAGGCAAGATAAAGAGTAGTAGAGAAAGAAGCATTTATTTTGGATGGCCATGTTGCGCCACCGATCAACATAGGGGGTCACTCGTTGCACTAGACAAGTGCACATGATACCAATGATGATGTATGCATGAGTGCTGCCGAGCTAGCATGAACATCACAAAGCTTGGATTATTTAGAACTTCTGTATTCAGGTATCAGCTAAATGAGTCGGTTAAGTGGCAGCCACAACATGACTTGTCTCACAACCAACTCAAAGTTTACATGGGGCAGCCACTATTTTACCACAGGGTAACCTCCAGGTACATTTGCCATTGGTCATACTCCAATTCTGAACCGAGTGGCAGGTTCGGTGAGCAACTTGTAAACAAAAAAAAAATACTCCAATGCTGAAGTTTATCCATGATATCACAGTTTGCCTAAACATGGCAACCACAGCAACTATTCGAAATCCAATGGTTATGCTGGTGTGCTCTTATCGGATCTTACTCCAAAACTCAGCTTAAAATTGGTGCCTCTTGGTGAACCATGACCATGCAGGGGCAGGGCGTGAGGATGAAAGTATGAGGAGTTGTTTACCTGCAATCCTTTAAAGAACAAGGCATTACACTAACAGGGTTCAGGTTTTCTCCATGTACACATGAATCAGTGCTAAAGGCTTCTTCTTTTTGCCATCCAGACAAAACATACCTGGCGAGCATGTTTGTTGCTTCATTCGCTTATTATACATGCGAGGTTCATCCATGGAGACTTAAGATGATCGATTTTCCGGTAATGGCGTGGTTCACCTACCAAATACAGGTGCAGATGTTGGACAGGTTGTCACGAAGACTTAGGTCGGTTTATTCTGATATCAATATGTTGGTTCAGGAATATTTGTTGGTTCACAAACCAAAATTCACATATTCAGGTAAGGAATTATCACACAAGTGGTATAGTTGCATACCAGTTCAGAATTTATTACGGGCGAACTACAACAGTTTTGTCCGGAGATAGTTCACAGATGAAGAAGACATATTACTCTAGGTGCTGTAAATCTTCAGTCTCTTTGGCATGTGGAAAGTCCCTAAAAAACAGTCAAACAATAGCAGAGGCAGGACTACACATGCTGATACGTACGGATATGGAAGCTAAGAAATTATAAGCCATAGATGATTCATTCAGAAAGCATCTGTAAAAGTTTAGGCCCAAATGGTTCAACCTACATGGCTTACTATTCTCTCTCGAAGTCGCACTCTGCATGTGTGCTTGAATTGCATAAATTCCTCTGTACTTATGGAAGATGAGCAAGTTGTGGAAAAGATCCTTTCATGTATTTTTTAGACTGTTTGCGGTCAGAAAGTGTGTCCAAATAACGCCATGTGAACACCAAGTCCGATGTTATGGATAAACTCATGTTTTCAAATTACTGCATGCTGGTGCTATAAGTTGGAAGATATTTAGATCCAGGTTCAATTTGATGGCTCTGTTTGTCCGTGATAAAAGGCATAATGGTGATGCACAAATATATTATTGCTAATGCTACAGGTCAGAGAAAATAATTTCGTCTTGGTTTCATGAGTAAAGAAGCCTTGGAGGCTCTAATATTTTCGGCAATTGTACTGAACAAGCTCACAATAAGAAGATGCATTCTCTTTTGCACCCTGAGCAGATTAATGCAGCAAGGTTATGATTTCAATATTCTACCAGTGAATGGCAAGGAATGAAGTAAAAAAAAATCAGAGCAATATATTTGAGTGAGCCTTACCCTCCAGGATTATTCTACCTTGCTCAGGCACAAGCCACATGCAGAGCAGGAGAGCAGCTGTTATTTTCCCTCCATCAGGTGAAAGACTTGTAATAGGTACTATAATTGGGAGGACAACAGTAGGCATGATATTAATACGCAATGTCAAACAACATTTGTCCACCGAACTTATGACGCCTTGTCAAGGCAGGCCTTTTTTTCAGGTATCTGTGATTTTGAAAGAGACGCAAGGGCTGTAACAGTGAAACAGGATCATGATGTTCCTGCCTGGAACATTCCCGCTATAATATTTTCAGAACCACAAAATTCATTTGAAGATGGTCTTCAATACTTGAACACATTTCAAACATGAGAAGAATAATCGACTTGTAGCCAAGTTGGAAGCAACACGTCCTCACTTAAAAAAAAGAATCCCGGCTAATTTAGAGGCCATGTTGATCTCTAAAGCATGCAGGTATGTAATACATCAGGTCACCCTCAAAATTGCAATAATACTCTGTGTGGTTGATGCCTACACAACAATACTTATAAGAGGCTTACAGGGTGTCAGATTTGGCAGAAGCAATGTCACTACATTGTCTGCATATTTAACGACATGATCGAGCAGGCTGGATACCCTAATTCTTTTGTGGAGTTGTCCACTGATGAGGAGTCTGTCAAACTGAGAGCTCACTCTGAACATGGAAAAGTAACTCAATTGCTAAAAGGCAACAGGGGTCCTTATAGTAAACTTAAGCACTGATGGAAGTCAGAATACCCTATGCTATTGCGAGCAGTTCCAGAGCTGAGACTGAGCCGCGTATGTAAAAAAAAAAGTGGTCAGCAATACCCTCCTTCGTATTTTCGAGCATTGTTGAGGGTGCAAAAAAAAATGAAGCAAGCTCTTTCTGTACTGCATCAAATATGTGATTTTAGGGGCCCTAAAGGTGGAACCATGTCTCGACTTGAGCTCATACTTTCTGACATGTATATCTCAAGAATTTGAGTCAATACACACCTCGCAGAAGGGGCAAAATAGCTTCCAATGTGGTATCTAGTTGAAATGACACATTCAAGTTGAGTTAATATTTCTTCTCCAAAGAGGGAAGTCCTCGAACAGTGGGGATCAGTTGAGGTGCAAGGGGCAACATGAAAGACCAATATTAGATGTGTCGGAAGTCCCCACAATAACACAGATAAAGGTTAGCATGCTGAGCATACATTCAAGAATGGGTTTCTGTATGTCAGAATATTGAATATTCAGAATCAACCGACAATATAGGTACAAGATCTCCATGTCTCCACCAAATACTAAATACAAATCGGAATTGGCATCCATGTGTTTGATTTGCCACCCCATGAAGGAGCATTGAAGTAGGCCTGGGCGGTTCATGTGGAACTGTGGAACCTTTCAACTCCATTAATTGGTGTCATCGCAGCAGCAAGACGATAAAATTACTTCGAGGTGAGGCATGATCTTCCGCACACCTCCTTAGTCAGCGAATGTCACATATATAGTGCGAGAATCTGGTTGGCACTATCACTAAAAGACGGTCGCAGGATATTTCAGAACAATGGTATGATATTTCACCACAATGCACCAGCATGATATTTCGCCGCACAATACAGTGGTATGATATTTCACCACACAATCCAGTGGTATGATATTTCGCCGCACAATGAAATGGTATGATATTTCACCATGATATGATATTTTAAGGAACAATGAAGCATGCCAACGCGGTTCATGTGGAACTGTGAAACCTTTCAACTCTATTGGTTGGCATCGTAGCAGCAAAGCGATCGCGATGAGAGCTGATAAACTACTTTGAGGTGATGCATGATCTTTCGCACACCTCAATAATACGGGAATGGTACATATGTAGTATGAGAAACCTAGATGACACCGTCACAAAAAATGGTCGCAAGATATTCTTGGATAGTGGCATGTTATTTCGCCATACCCTAAAATTGAATACTACTATAGCCATCAAACCCTACCATCCTATTGGCTGACACCATCCTGGTCGCAATGGGATTTTTCTATATAATCAGACCACGACATGGATTTTTGTCATAGCTCTGCAAGTTTACATATGAGATTTG
The DNA here is from genome assembly GCF_022539505.1 of Lolium rigidum. NCBI lineage: Eukaryota > Viridiplantae > Streptophyta > Magnoliopsida > Poales > Poaceae > Lolium > Lolium rigidum. The sequence goes on from NC_061508.1 coordinate 159,281,207, forward strand.
TCATCCTGTTGGCTGGCGCTATTATGTTCGCAATGGGATTGACTATACATAACGGGGATTTTCATCATGGCTCTACAGGTTTACAATGAGATATCATTCTATTGGCTGGCACCATCCTGGTCGCAATGGGATTTTTCTATATAAATCATGCCACGACATGGATTTTCATTATGGCTCTACAGGTTCACATATGAGATTTTTCCTATTGGTTGGCACCATTATGATCGCAATGGGATTGACTCTACACGACATGGGTTTTCGTTGTGGCATTCCAAAATACAGGTTTCAAATGAGATTGGCTTTCTACTATGGCTTATACACGACATGGTTTATTCACCATGGCTTTGTCGAAACTAACAGGTTTATATGACTTTGTCATCTTATTGGCTAGCACTATTATAGCCGCAATGAGATTGACTTCCTATTATGGTATATACACAACATGGTTTATTCGACGTGCCTTTGCCGAAATAGACAGGTTTATATGACATGTATCATCCTGTTGGCTGGCACCATTATGGTCGCAACGGAATTGACTCTACACGACATGGATTTTCGTCGTGGCATTTCAAAAATACAGGTTCATATATGATCTTTATCATCTCATTGGCTGGCACTTTTATAGTCGCAATGAGATTGACTTTATCATCTATTGTGGCTTATACACGACATGGTTTATTCATTGTGGCAATAGGTTTATATGACATTTATCATCCTGTTGGCTGGCACCATTATGGTCGCAACGGGATTGACTCTACACGACATGGATTTTCGTCGTGGTATGTAAAAAATACAGGTTCATATATGGCATTTATCAGCCTATTGGCTAGAACTATCCTGGTCGCAATGGAGTTATTTTTTATATCAGGCCACGACATGGATTTTCGTTCTGGCTCTGCAGTTTTACAAATGAGTTTTGTCATTCTTTTGGTTGACACCATTATGGTCGCAACAGGATATGGATTTTCATTGTGGCATTTCCAAAATACAGGTTTCAGATGAGATTGACTTTCCAGTATGGCATATACATGACATGGTTTATTCGTTGTGGCTTTGCCAAAACAAAAAATAATTACAGGTTTATATGTCTCTTATCATCTTATTGATGGACACCATTATGGCCGCCATGAGATTGAGTCTCTCTCATGGATATACATGACATTGCTTTCATTGTGACACCATCAAAGTTGAGGTTGAGATGAACTACAAGGTTAAGAGATAAGCTTTATCATGGCATGGATCTTTGCCGTGGTTTCGTCAAACATACATGTTTGAAAATAAAAAATATTCCAGCAAGCTTATAGCATGGACTTAGCACTGTGGCGCTGTACCACTTTGTTGTTACAGTTCATCTTAAAAATTACATGGGCATGCTTTAACGCCGAGTCATGCCGGGAAAATTATACGCGCACATTTTGATGGCTGATTGACGCTGGTGTATATAACAGGTTCAGATATACATGAGACAATACATGATCAGCTGACAATACAAGTGCCTTGAGCGGGATTTCATTTTCCCACAGAATGAGCTGGTATATATATAATACCTTTGAGCAAGTATAAAAGTAATACTTCCAGTCCATAAAGAAGTATATGGTATGCAGACTAAAGAGTACAACAGATGCAACATGAATATTGCTGTCTATTATCTACGATGGAGGGTTACCAGTTTTGTGAGCACAGTTTCGCTAAGCACAGTCCGAATTGCTATCCATTCGCACAGTACTTAGCGAGGGGCATTTGTTTGATGATATTTTGTCATGGTTTATAGTTTAAATAACTTCAAATCACAATTGCAAGTGTATGCAAAATATGAGCAAGATTTCATATTAAGTAAAAGAGAGAGGACATCACAAGTATGTACGTGAGCTAGACAAAAAGATTGCAGTAATGATAGAAGCAATAGCTTGATATGCTTTGAGGACATACACGTGATGGCCAAGAGTCCTTGCATGGCGTGATATAATATATGACAGATCTCTTAGGGAAAAGATTAACATAATGACCCACTGCCAGAAGTGGTCATCGATGGGTATTGATAGACTTGTTTCATTCATCAGCACGTACATGTTTACGACTTGGTTTTCTAGTCTGCACCGTATGTGTCTGTAATCTTGCCGCTGGCCGAGTTGTTTTGGGATAAACGTACATCACGGGTAGCAACGGGTGGTTGGATGGGGCTTCGTCCGAGCACTGCGGGAAAGTTGTTTTCTCGGTGGCGGCGCAGCCCCGCGCAAGAGATGATCGCCCGCGTATAAAAATAGGAAAATGATCCTATTCCCCCGGGGGATCCGTCGCTTGCGGCCTCCTAGTCGATCGCCGTTCGATGCGTTGCATCGTGCGTCCCCCAGAGTTCCACGTGGTCCACGCGTGACCTCAGAAATCTCATCTCTCCCTGCATTCTCTTCGTCTTGGTCCTTCTCCCCAGTCCTTCTCCCCACCCACACGGCCAAATCCCACCCTCCTCCAGCAGCCCGCCCTCGCCGTCGGTCCGACCGCCCCCAAAGCCACGCGCAACCGCCGCCAGATCCCACCGCCTCGAGCAGCTTGGCCGCCATCATCTTCGACCTCGACCACCATCGTCCTCGATCCCGACCGCCACCAGATCCCCTAGCGTCGGGTCACAAGCACGTTGACGCGGAGTAACTCTAGCAGGGCGCCAGCGCCGCTCTCGTGCTGCTCCTACAGCGGCCTCACGACTCCATGCTTGATGGGAGACCGGGCGCCGGAGATCCTGTCGCCGCTGGCCGGCTGCCGCCGCGCTTCGCGGCTCTCGATGACGCTGCTGCGGGCGCCACCGACGTTTGGGCCGGCCGCCACTGCGCGCCACGACAGCGTCGCCCGCCTAGCTCGCCGCCGCCGGTCGGGCTCACGACGCGGTAGAGCTCCTCAGTGGCGATAGCTGCGGCGTCCAGCCGGCGGAGGAGCTCCATTAGGGCCCACTCCACGGTCATCGCCGAGCTCTGTGCGCCTCCTGCTATGATTCCTGGAAGACTGCTTTTGCACCGTCGCGGGGTGAGTCAGGCTTTCCTGGATGTCCCAACCATAGTGCTACCATTGGCCAACAAGTGTGCTACCAACGCTGCCCGGGGAAGCTACACATGATATTCCGAGTTGCTACTGTATGGTGTCCTGATTTGGGACTTTGCTCCGCCAGCTACATAGATATATATACTTTTGCTTTTTTTTGCTACCTCAAAGTGCTGTGAAGCCACGATGCTACAATAGTATATTTTTTTGCTACAATTATTAAAACTGTTTTGCTACTTTTGGTACAAAATTATGCTACGATTTTCCGACGAGGTTGGGTTTGCTACAATAGCATAACTTTTTTGCTACGAGGTCTCCGACGAAGTCTCCGGCGAGGTCTCCGGTGAGATCTAGGTCTATGTCTCCGACGAGATTGTTTTTGCTACAATATCACAGATTTTTGCTCCGGGGTCTCCGGCGAGGTCTCCGGCGAGACTCCAACAAGCTCAAACCTTTTCTTTTTTTTCATGGACGAACCGTTTTTTGCTTCAGTCATTTGCTGCCGGGGGTAATTTTTTGCTGCCGGAGGTGTTTTTTTTGCTACATGCAAATCTAACCGTCAAAATGGTTGATCCGTCGGCTGGGGACCCGGGGGCTGGGGAATCAGATCCCCCGGGGGACGCCCAGCACTGTCCATAAAAATAAGCTGGCAACAAGAGGCAACGGGGATCTTTCCGGCCGCACGCGACACCAGAGTGAGATTTTCCCACAGAAAACAATCTAGGATCACCACAAGCACTCAAGCTGTAAATCTGTCTACCACCGATCCACCCACCAAATCCATCAAGCCACACGCGCGCTCCGCAATCATCCAGGCCAAGGTGCATATCGCGAGGATGGTCGGCGCGTCGTTCAGTTCTCAGCTCGCCGCCAACGGAGTAATTCAACTATGGTGGAGTTCGGCAGGATTTATGCCAAGCAGGCAGGTCGACGGGTGATCTTCAGCCCTTATAATGGCTTCGTGCCGCACTGGTTATGCGGCGGGCGATCTTTACCCTCGCCGCGGCTTTATGCCTACAGGTACTGCGTGTCGCTTTTAATGGCACACAAGGGGAGACATGATGGTACACACGGCTTTGAGCCAACAGGTTATGTGGCGGGCGATCTCTACCCTCAACGAGGCTTCGAGCCAGCAGGTTATGTCACCGGTAATCTTTACTCCGGATCGAGGCTTCGAGCCAGCAGGTTATATGGTGGGTGACTTTACCCCGGATCGAGGCTTCGAGCCAGCAGGTTATATGGCGGGTGATCTTTACCCCGATCAAGGCTTTGAGCCAAGCAAGTTATATGACGGATGATCTTTATCTCTGATCATGGCTTCAAGCCAAGAAGTTTGTACGATGGGTGATCATCATCTGCAATCATGGCTTCGAGCCAAGCAGGATATGTGACGGGTAATTATTATCCCCGATCATGGCCTTATGCCTACAGGTTGTATGTGTCGTCTTTGATGGCACACGAGGCTTCAAGCTATATAGGATATGTGACGGGTCTTCATGCTTGCTAAGTTAGAGTCATCTTTTCCGTGGCCAACGAAATGTATTCGCACATTCTTATGTGGGATTCAGCTTATTCACGACCGACAAGGCCGAACATTTATTTTGGAGTTGTACAAGACTGTTCACAGATAAAACATGACATTCACAGATTATTATGATCATAGACAAAGCCAAGCAAGCAGGTGGCACATAGCCCTCGATAAATTTTAGGCAGCAGAGATAAGCTCATTGTAACAGTTGATGTACACAGTTATTTTCATAGTGGATTTGGCCTCCGGGCCACCGTGGTTTTTTCCCAATTTGGGGTTTCCACGTTAAACTTTGTGTCAAGTGTGCTCCACCCTTTCTATTTTCCATGTTGAGGATTTAACACGAGAGCTAGTAATGGTGACCATATTGATGACAGTGTAATCGGAGGTATTTCATAGACCTAAGCCAGTCGATGAATATAATTAACTGGAAAGTCTTCCGAGGCTCCAGGAATCAGGAACTCTGCAATCGTCTTTGTCAGATGTGTATTCAGGCGCAAATATAAAAAATACATCTGAGATGGGAATCTTTAAATTGTTGATAATCGATAAGATACAAGTTTCCCATTTCTACGTGTTTGCAACCATTTTCTTTGTATACAAATGTATACTAGCACGCCCGCACTTCAAAATGCCAATGCAGATGAATTTAAATATTTATCTCGCTAAAACCGTGGTACACCGTGTGGTGCGCACTACTATCATCATAGTGCCAATGGGCAGAATCGGGCATCAGCAAGCAGGGTCCATCCCAATGGTGTAGATTCATGTTGTCGGCGACATGGCGGCACAGCGTTTTGGAGCATGCGGCCAGCCGGACGTCGACTGTAACGTCCAGACTCTGGGCAATGAGATTGAACAGCTCGGCGGGGAGCTTCCCCAGTCGCCATACAGCTGGTCGTCGTTCGATGCCGCCATGGAGACGAGATGGATTTAAGAGGGCGGAAGCAAGTATGTGTGATTGGAGTTTTGTAGGAGAGTCGAGCGGGAAGGAGGAGTGCTGCGGTTCTGCGGAGGGGTGAGGAGAGAAAGCTATGCAAATGGGAGATCTAGAGGATGAAAAAATTTGCTAGCAGCGGTTGGCGAATGGAGAACGATGATGGAAGTGGAGAGCCAAGGATGGAAACGATGGAGGTGAAGAGTAGGAGTGGATATGACTTTTTTTATTCTTCAGCAGCTGCATCGACGCGCCGAGTAAAACTTCGGCTAGGATAGCACGCCACTACGTCCTGGTGCAGTTACTGTCCCGTCAAATCAGTTTGACCACAGAAATGGTTTCTTTATTACAGTATAACTTAATTTTTTCGAACAATATATACTACTCATTTAATATACTCACTCCGATTCATATTACTTGTCAAATGATATGGATGAATCCAGAACTAAAATGTGTCTAGATATATCCATATTATAGTCAACTAATATGAATCGGAGTTTGTTTGGTTCAAAGGATTTCTGAAGGTATCTTGTACGGAGTAGGATTTTTACACATAGGGATTTTTCCTATAGAGCTTGCTTGATTCAAAGGATTGAGAACCCTCCAAAATACCTATGGATTGCTTTCTCTACAATCATATCTCTTGGTAATATTGCTATGTGTCTATAACAACTATGAAATGAACTCAATCTCAAAAGAAACTTCCTTTGTCTTTCCTAATCAAACAACTAGTTATTTTATGTCTTTGTTTACAAATTAAGATAATTTTTAGGTTATAGCTAATCATTGAGCTTATGTGATCATCTTTTATGATCAAACTTACTTGATCAGCCGCGGAGGCGCAAAGGAGCAGTGGTGTGCATTAATACGGCCGCATGGGGAAGGCACAGCTAGCGACGATGAGAAGTATCGCCAGCATTGGTCTAGGGAACCGTCGCCACCATTAATAAAAGCTATCCCTTTGGGCACCATGTCTCCCACTACTCGTGTCACGCGCGCATGTGGGTTACGGATGGATGGGCTGGGAAGCCGGACAGAAAACATGACAACCAGGGGGAAAATGAATAAAAATAATACAAAGTCGAAAATATTTCGAAAAATAAACTTTGTAAGAAACTCCATGCGTTTAGAAAATGCGAAGGCAATATGTTGAAACACGTCTAGACCACGTCTAGAACCACCGTCCCAAAGCTTAAGGATTAAATTGATTTTTCGAAAGTCAAACTATGTTAAGTTTGACTAAGTTTTTACCAAAAGCATTAATATGCAAGATACAAAATCAATATTATTAGATAGAAAATAAATTATATTTTCATATGGTGTCTACAAAATATTATATGTGCTGATAGATTCTTCTAAGAGTTTGGTCGAACTTTACTTGGTTTGACTTTTCAAGATAAATATACTAAGCTTTAAGCATTGGAACGGAGGTATTTTTCGAAGCACCTACATGTCTTTAGAAGATAAAAGAAAACATGGAGTAAGGTTGTTTTTTGTGAAAAAGTTTACGTCAAAATCTGGTTATTTGTGTAAAAAGAATCTCAAAAATTGTTATGTGCAAAAACTGCACCAACAAGTGGTGGTATGTGCAATTTCCTCCGTCACACAAAAGGCAAGCCATTGATACATACTTAATTGTGAATAATTACAAAAGTAGTAGGCAACTAATAAGCGCACATGATTAAACTGCTATGCGAGATCTTAAACCACCAGAAGTCGTTCCCGCGCCTCTCTAGCATTGAAAATCACGCGTTCTGCGACTTCCATCAAAGAGACAAGCTGAGCTTTGATCCGTTCTCCCAGATGAATGACCTCGTCACAACTCCTACGAGCACAGGCCGTGATCTCATCCACTTCTAGGAAAGACACCGCCTGCCTGTACCGAAATATCTTGATCCCTAACTCTCTGTTCTCCTCCCGCATGCTGGCAAGATCCAACTTCATCCTCCGACAGGATAAGCAAGGGGAGTGATCCTGCCAAAGGTAACAACAAACATATCGAGCGTTACCGGCAAACGAAGGGCACAAATTGGCTGATTAACAAATGTGGTCACTAACATGTAGGACAGACTTAAGTGGTGTCTACATGTCAGTGACTCGAAGTACCCAAAAACCAGCAACCCAAAGTCAGCTAATATTAACCTCCGTCTTCAGCTCCTTCATCCTCTTGAACGGCGGGGAAGCTGGCAACTTATCTTCTTCTACGACCTCTCGCTGGAACTCGACGTCAAAGGATGAGAGATCCTGCAAACGGATGTGCTGCGCCTGCGCGTGCGATTCCCCAGGGCGCTTCTGGCGTAACTCGGAGTTCTCGGCGCCGAGATGCGGAAGTTCCGCTCCCGGGGCCTTGTTGACCCTAAGCCGAGATAGCTCCTGTGTAAGCCGACGAAAAATGTTCAAAATGTTACAGATCAGGCATATCATTACCAGTGCAAACGAGGTAAGTGAATCTCCGGGATCTCGCCCAACGACCGCGGTTGGTCCAATGCCACCACATCTTCTCCGAGATTGACTAACTCCTTTACATCATCTGCTCCGACATTGACCATCTCCTTTACATCATCTTCTGCTCCGAGCTTGACCATCTCCTTTACATCATCTTCTACTGCGAGCTTGATCATCTGCCTCACGTCATCTTCTCCGGCGATATCGACACTCTCCTGCGGAAGATAACAGATATAAGTCCGAGTATTAGTAGCAAAACGAAGGTAATTAAAAGAGGCGTAGTAACCCTTGTGTCCTGGCTCATCAATGGCGGGGACGCTGAGCCCGCATCGTCTCCTCCGAGATCTCCCTTCGGAGGCAGGATTGTTAGAGACAGTGTACTTCTGGTAGTAGTATTTATGCGTGGGGCGCCAGGGGGTCGAGAAGCTAGGACTGCATCTTCTCCTCCGAGCTCTTCCTTGGTATACATGACAAATGAAACGAGGTGTGGGGGCGTAAAGGTGTAAAAATGGCGGACGGCCGCCCCGCCTCGGCCCTCCAAGGCTTTTTTTTTGCCTTACTAAACTAAAAACCATATTTTGCGTCTCACACGTCTGCCCTAAGAGGGCTGCAGGGTCCCATGCATGCAGGTCCCACACTTTAGTGAGCACAAGTCATGTGCGGTAGGTAGGCAAACTTCCAACAATCTTCTTTGTCAAGTACTCAAGTGAAGACACGTCGTCAAGACTCTCTCTCTCTCTCCCCCTTTTGTCATTGAAAAAAAAGAATATTAGACGGGCGCGTAGCCTGCACTACAGTGGGCGATTTTGACAAAGTAACCCTTTTGGCGAAGAAGAACACAGAATGAGCCACACAAAAAGGTTAGTCCAGTGAAATAGATTGCTCAGAGGGTCAGTCCGTGCTTTTCTTTGCCAAAAGGGTTATTTCTGTCAAAATCGCCGCACTGCAGGTTTGCAACACTGAAAAAACCTTGCGTGCCAGTCAACATAACTTCCCGGTAAGGTTGAAGCATTTTGAGGCCGTGACTGCTCTCCCTTCCTCTTCTCCTTCCGTGTGATCCCTCTTCCACCTTTTATCCTTTGCAACATTTGCAAAAAATTGTCCGTGACTTGTGCTCACTGAAGTGTGGGACCTCACGCATGGGAACCACACGTAAGTGACAAACCTGTTGGTGTAATAATTCGGGTGATCATTATACTGTATTAGAACTCCGTACAAAGTTTCGTATGGATTCAAGGGTAGGAAAGCCAAGTTAACTCATTTACATGACATTATTTTTTCCATGAAGCCAAGTTAACTCATCTAACACTTGGTACATTTTGGTTATATATTCGAAATTTTACTTGAAACTTGTTGGTCATGCCATTTTACTACTCGCCTAACACTTTTTCCGCGCGTGAAGGGATGGTGGGACCCCAAAAAACTTGCAAATACGAGATAAATTTGTGGGACCCAAAAAACTTGCAAATACGAGCGCTTCATCCAAAAGAAACACACTCGTGTCCCCTACCACCACCACCCCATGATTTTGACCTAAATTTGAAATCAAGCCAAAGGTGGTTCAAAACCGGCAATCGGAAAGCATGGATTGTGCGTCTTTTTTCTATATAGCTAGGGAAAATAGCAGACATGCCATACCAATGTTTTAGAAAAGAGCTTTTACTTGTGCATTTTGGGTTGTCGCACATAAATGTGCTTTTACTTGTCTGCCACCAAGTAATCCAATTCTCATTTGTGGGGAAACATGACACGAGATGGCCATTTCCAAAGTTTCATGAATTATCTCAATGTGAATCCATATATTTACCATTTTTTGGGGGCTAAAATGCTTAAATGCAAATTTGAACAGTGGATAGATGAAGTACATATCAAACAAATAACTGAAAAAAAATACAGGGGTGTGTGACCCGAATGTCTGGAGCCATGGTACAGGAGATATAATGGCTAACCACACAAGCCCCTTCGTCCAACTAGCTAGCACAAAACAAGGGTGAGCGTCATGAGATTGATCAACATCAATTTCAGAACATGCCAAAGTTATTGTGGGGCTCGATATAAAAAAGCTCGAAACAAAGCATGAATATTGAGTCATATCATTTGTGGTTTACGTACTACCTCTCTATATAAATGACAATACAAATGAACGTGGCATATATATACACTTGTATATCCTCTTTTAGAAGAACCCTGCACAATTTTCGGCACCACATGTGTGTTTGAGTACAAGTTCCACTCACTTCCCAAAAGTGTGTGAGCATTGTATTAAGTACTACAAGAAAACAATGGCAAACCTTTGAATCCCATGACTGATTTTTTGTTGTAGTGATATATAGATTTATAAGTGTTTAGGGTTAGGGGGTTAGGGTTTATAGAGATGATGCACATATTTTGATTTCACGCTTGTGATGTACAATACTACATAGGTAAGAAATTAAACAAGCATGACCTTTGTTAGAATAACATTTAACATGTTCTCTCACCATTCATATATGTTGGAGTTTGCCTTGCTTCTTCAATTTCCCACGTGCACATGTTACTACAAGAACCAAGGCAAACTTTTAAATCATCGTTGGGACTGGCAAGATGCACCACCATGTCCAATTTGGGCACATTATAATAAAATATGTCACAACTATGGCCATATATAACTATATATATTATTCGGCTTGAAACCCATGAATCTTCATACACGATAGTCCATTTTGTGAAGAAAAATTGTTTTTTATTACCCTATCACGGTTTTCTTATTTTCCCTGTCAACTAGTACACCTATATATGAGCACTCAATGCAGAAGGGTTTCATTTTTTGAGGTTTTCTTCATTTTCATTTTTTTATTTCAAAACCAGGTCAAAATGGTCGACATGATTATCCATTCAAAGGGGTTGAATATCGGGAGTGATGTTTTGGAACATGGGAGCATATGCTCCCTATATTTTGAAATGCATCTTACACATATTTATATTTCAAAAAAATTGAAACAAAAAATTCGCACGTACATGTTCATGTGCTACGCGCTCACAAAGTCGTTTCATAAAAAATGAACTTGTCATGTGACGTGTGTAAAAAAGACAAAATTCAGTGCTGAAAATAATGTTTTTCACAGGATAAGTTTTCTCTTTTTTACATAGGCCACAAAAAATATTATTTTTTCGTGAAACTTGACGCATACACATATATTATGGAGATGTACATGTAGGATTTTTTGTCAAAATTTTTCCACACTTTGAAATATGTTTTGTTGGTA
>NC_061508.1:159292491-159316150 GCF_022539505.1 Lolium rigidum
TATTCTTTGTCTCCCCTTGTGTCGAATCAATAAATTGGGTTTTACTTCCCGTGAAGACTGTTGCGATCCCCTATACTTGTGGGTCATCATGCATGCTATGTTAGTACTCGGTATAATTGCAATGATCTATCATGCACTCTAAGGTTATTTAAATATGAACATCGAATGTTGTGGAGCTTGTTAACTCCGGCATTGAGGTGCTCTTGTAGCCCTACACAATTAATGGTGTTTGTCATCCAACAAGAGAGTGTAGAGTGGTTTTATTATGTGATCAATGTTGAGAGTGTCCACTAGTGAAAGTATGATCCCTAGGCCTTGTTTCCAAGCACTGAAACTCCGTTTATTTACTGTTCTGTTGCATGTTTACTCGCTGCCATCTTTATTTCAGATTGCTATTACCACTCGTATTCATCCATATTACTTTTATTTCACCATCTCTTCGCCGAACTAGTGCACCTATACGTCTGACAAGTGTATTAGGTGTGTTGGGGACACAAGAGACTTCTTGTATCGTGATTGCAGGGTTGCTTGAGAGGGATATCTTTGACCTCTTCCTCCCTGAGTTCGATAAACCTTGGGTGATCCACTTAAGGGAAACTTGCTGCTGTTCTACAAACCTCTGCTCTTGGAGTCCCAACACTGTCTACAAGAATGGAAGCACACGTAGACATCACTAACTAAAGTAGATAATAACCTGGGGCATATGCTCAAAAATTCGCAGCTCAAAATTACGTTCTGGTTGGGAATACAATTTTTTATGGTGACAACACAGAATCTGTTTTAGGACAGCAACTTCCCCAAATCTTACTTTCTTCCTATTAGAGGCTATTCTTGGCACAAAAACTAAATAAAAATGATAAGGAGAGGTTATTATAGAGGTAATAACTTCGGAGACTCAACAAAAGAAAAATTACAGAATTAAACATGGGTTATCTCCCAAGAGTGCTTTTCTTTAACGCTTTTCAGCTAGGCGCAGAAAAAGAGCTAGCATCAAGTATTTTCAAGTGAAGAAGCATCAACATCATAAATTGTTCTAATAACAGAATCATAAGGTGACTTCTTTATTTTTATAGGGAAGTGTTGCATACCTTTCTTGAGTGGGAATTGATATTTAATAAGCTCATCTCTCATATCAATAGCAGCACAAACAATTCTAAGAATCGGTCTTCCCAAAATAATTGAACAAGAAGCATTGCATTCAATATCCAAAACAACAAAATCAACAGGGACAAAGTTATTATTAACCATAAAAAGAACATTATTAACTCTCCCGAAATGTTTCTTTGTAGCAATATTAGCAAGATGAACATCCAAATAACATTGTTCCAACGGTAGCAAATCAAGCATATCATAGATTTTTCTAGGCATAATAAAAATGCTTGCACCAAGATCACATAAAGCATTGCAATCAAATTCATCTACTTTCATCTTAATGATGGGCTCCCAGATATCTTCTCAATTTCTAGGAATAGAAGCTTCACGTTTTAATTTCTCCTCTCTAATTTTCGTGAGAGCATTTGTAATATGCTTCGTAAAATCCATATTTATAGCACTAGCATTAGGACTTCTAGCAAGCTTCTGTAAGAACTTAATTACTTTAGAGATATTGCAATCATCAAAATCAAATTTATTATTATCAAAGATAAAAAGGACTATTGTCTTCCATACTCCAAAAAAATTCAGCACACTTATCAGAAACAGTTTCAGGTGTTCTAGGCAATTTTGTAGGAGGAGTGGGGACTTTTTCTACACCAATTATTTTACCATTAATAGTAGGAGGGTTGCTAGCATTTGAAACTTCATTACTACTGGTGGTGGTGATGGTACAAACTTTAGTCAAATTATTTTTTCTAGCAATTTCATCTTCTCTTTCCCACCTAGCATGCAATTCCGCCAACATCCTAATATTGTCATAAATTCTATCTTGAATGGCATTTAAAGTTTAATTTCTTTAACATCATGAGACATAAACTTTAATTTAAGAAATTCAACATCATGAGCAAGGCTATCAACTTTAGAAGCAAGAACATGAATTTTGCCAAACTTTTCCTCAACGGATTTCTTAAAAGCAGTTTGTTTACTAATAAAGTCATTAAGAATGACTTCAAGATGAGAGGGTGCACTTATATTGTTGATGTACGAATTACCATAAGAATTTCCATAAGCATTACCATTATTAGAAGTATATGTCCTATAATTGTTACTACCAAAATTATTCCTATAAGCATTGTTGTTGAAATTATTGTTTTTAACGAAGTTCACATCAACATGCTCTTCTTAAGCAACCAATGAAGCTAACGGAATATTATTTGGATCAACATGAGCTTTACCATTAACAAGCATAGACATAATAGTATCAATCTTATCACTCAAGGAGGAGGTTTCTTCAACAGAATTAACTTCTTACCTTGTGGAGCCCTCTCTGTGTGCCATTCAGAATAATTTATCATCATATCATCAAGGAGTTTTGTTGCAGACCCCAAAGTAATGGACATAAAGGTACCTCCAGCAGCTGAATCCAGAAGATTTCTTGAAGAAAAATTTAGTCATGCATAAAAAGTTGGATGATCATCCAAGTAGCCAGTCCATGAGTGGGACAATTCTTTACCAAAGATTTCATTCTTTCTCAGGCTTGAGCAACATGTTCATTATCAAATTATCTAAATTCATTATGTCACTTCTCAAGGATATATATAATCTTAGCAGGAGGATAATATTTTCCAATAAAAGAATATTTGCATTTAACCCAAGAATCAATACTATTTCTAGGCAAAGATAGCAAGCAATCTTTAGCTCTCCCTCTCAAAGAGAAAGGAAACAATTTTAGTTTAATAATGTCACCATCTACATCCTTATATTTTTGCATCTCACAAAGTTCAACAAAATTATTAAGGTGTGAAGCATCATCATCAGTACTAACACCAGAAAATTGCTCTTTCATAACAAGATTTAACAAAGAAGGTTTAATTTCATAGAAAGCTGCTTCAGGAGCAGGTGGAGAAATAAGTGTACAAATAAAATCATTGTTGTTTATGCTAGTAAAGTCACACAACTTAGTGTTTTCAGGAGTACCCATTTTACACTACAAACAATTGGGGCTCCAATGACGGTTTGATACTAATGGTTTGGAAATCCGTCAGCGAATGTCTTTTCTATGACGGTACCATGTTTTCGCTTCACAGGTGGAGTTTTGGGCCGCTCGGGCCCAAAAATTAGTGACATCCGAGCTCAAAACGTCAACGATTGTCGAGAAATGATCGTTGCGGGAGGTGGGCGGCCCGAACTGCGGAGTCGGCAGGGGGATCATCACAAGAGCTGGGCTTCGGGCATGTGGACACACTCTGCACGCTTCTGTTCACGTACTTTTCTGTCTGCCTGCACAACATTCCAAGGCCAAAAACATTGGGACCCATATTTGTAAGGGGAGACAACCACTGTCTGCACACATGTTCCTGGCCTGCAACACTCGGGCTCGCATGTCACGTACCGACAAGACCCACCTGCGTGGGGCCGCCCGTTCCGACTGCCTCCAGGCATGCGAAGTGGACCAGACCTGTCAGTGCCACCAACATGTGCTCCACATGTCAGTTACCATGCCAAAAAAAATTGGGCACGTTCGAAGACAAGTGTCTGCCTGCCTTCAATTCTGGATGCCTATCCCTACAGGTCAGAGCTTGGTGGGCCTACATAATACGTCGGGCATACGTGGGTCCTAGGTGCCATTCCCGTCGGGCCTACATGGAGATGTGGCGTGGCCCCGCGTGTCAGATATTGGTGGGCTCCGTTTGTCAAGTAGATACGGCCTTCCTATAGAGCTTGTTGGGCCGCCCGTTTTGACAGCCTCCCAGCCAGCGAAGTGGACCAGTCCTGTCAGTGCGACCAACCAAGGCTCCACATGTCAGTTTCATTGCCATTTTTTTGCACACGTGCGATCACAAGTATCTGCCTTTGTCAGGCTGCTTTCTGGGTGCCATATCGTCTCTCGGACTCACATGGAGATGTGGGACCCACAAGATTCACAATGGGTCCCACTTGTTTGTTACGCATCCAGGTGTCTTTGGACCAAATTGGGTGAGTAAAGTCAAACTTCTATTTAGTATAGGTTCAAAACAAGCCTACACGGGAGCCCAACTTATATCCAAAGCTAGACTAGGGGCCTAGACCAATTCGTAGAAAATTATATTCCGGCCCTGATCGATTACCCATAGCTCCACTGCTCCAGTTCGCCTCATGGGCCCTTTTTATGGGCGGGGTTCTATAACTGCCGATCTGCCATTGCTGGCACCCGAGCAGGTCCATCACCACCGTCCGCCATTGTTTGCAGCCTAGCCAGCTTTTCTTGGCACGAATAACCACTTCCTCAGGTCGGCAGGTTGCAGCCACGGTAAGACTCTGGCATGTTTTTTCGATATAATACCCTGGCATATACTATTACTATCTCCGTCCTAAAATAATTGTCTCCGAATAAGTGGGGATGAGCCTATGAGATAGACCGCGGCCCAAAGCTGATGTAGGGAATGCAAACGCATGGTCGATAGATGCACCTTCTTTCTTTTTTTAACATGAATATATATTAACCTTAACGATCATAGTACAAGATTTTACATAGATCATCAAAGAGGAAGAGCCAGCAGTAATAGGATGCACATAACAGAATGTACATGACCATGATATGCATAGAAGATACTGATGTTTTCAGCTCAAGTTTTCATCAATGATAGATGCACCTTGGATGACTAGTAGGAGTCTAATTCACACTTTCCACTTAATTGTCTTATCTCATATGTTCATTGATGCAAAAGACATAATGCAAAATATAATTAACCTAATCTTGCATTGCCAGTAAGATAAGTTCATGGGTCTAGTAAGTCTCGGATACAATTTCAACAAGAACAGTTCACCACAAAAGGACTACCAATTAGAATTACACCATTACATCAAAGGATACTTAAAGGCAGCTGGAGCGAGCACTACACACGCTTCAGCTTTTGGCATGGCAGTACCAGCTTCAGGATTGGGGTGTCTACCAACTGCAAGATCTGGTAGCAACAGATCTAAATCTTTTGGCATGGAAGTACTAGCTTCAGGATTGAGGTGTCCACCGGCTGAAATATCAGGTATCTTCCCATGGGATACCTTCCACTACCGCACAAATTCGTTCCAATCTGCATTGCTAATTGAACTAACATGACTTTCTTTTGGCATGGTAGTACCACCTTCAGGGTTGAAGGTTCCACGAGCGGCAAGGTCATAGAGAAGCAGACCATGCATCCTTTGGGGTTAATTTCCAAGCCTTCATAAGTGCCTCCCAATCAGCATTGCTTATCGATCTGATAGGAATTTTGCTGGCTTGGCAGCACAAAGAGGAAATTCCATTGGAAACATATGAGCAATATCACACACAATTCTTCTGTTGCTTGTTGCATGTCTAACATCTGACCTTAATGCTTCTGCAGCCGTCTTGGGCGAGGATACTATCGGAGGCATCAGGTTAGCCCCCTGGTTAGAATGACAACATGGATCAATCAAAGAGCATGATGACAATTAATATATATGAGTAAACAATAATAAAATCCATAACACATACAAGACATGGTATAAGAGCCATCTGAATCTTTCCACGTTCGGACGGGCTAGGATATCCACTTATACATCTCAACACCCCTCCTCACGTGTGACCGGAAGAAGAGAAGAGGAGGTCAACACGTGGAAAACAATGGCACACGTATGAATGCGCTTAATATGGAAGAGATGGGCGAACTAGCAACTAGTTTCTTCAAAGATATATACAAGGTATATACAAATGTGAAGCCTGAGATCATTCTCAATATCATTGAGCCGCAGATCAATCAACTGACAAATGATGCCTTATGTAAAGAATTCAGCGATGAAGAGATTAGCACAACCTTATTCCAGATTGGGCCATTAAAAGCCCCAGGGGTTGATGGCTTTCCAGCGCGGCTTCTTCCAAAGAAATTGGGGGCACGCTAAAGAAAGATGTCATAAGGGCAGTGAAAGAATTATTTGGCATTGGGATCGTGCCAGAGGGAGTGAACGATACAATTATTGTGTTGATTCAAAAAAACCAAAACCTAGACTCACTCCAGGATTACAAACCGATTAGTCTCTGCAATGTTATTTATAAAGTTGTTTCAAAGTGCATACTAAACAGGATGATACCAATACTGAATGATATAATCTCTCCAACCCATAGCGCCTTCATTCCGTGAAGATTGATTACTGATAATGCTTTGATAGCTTTTGAAGGCATCTATGTGATCCAGAAAATAAGGACAATAGAGGAAAAGTTTGTGCATATAAACTCGACCTTGCAAAAGGGTATGATCGAGTTGACTGGTCTTTTCTGGAAGGTACTCTACGCAAACTGGGTTGTGCAGATATATGGATTAAATGGGTGATGGTTTGTGTTAAATCGGTGATTAAATGGACTTCAGAACTTCAAGAACTTTACGGCAGGGGACCCCTTATCCCCGTACCTTTTCCTTTTTATACCTAATGGTTTATATCGTTTGATACAGAAAGAGATTGATAACAATCAGATTCATGAGCTGAAAATCTGTAGGCAAAGCCCAGGAATTTCACACCTACTTTTTGCAGATGACGGTCTGCTTTCCTTTAGGGCTGACCAGGAGCAAGCGTTGAGAGTGAAAAATGTCTTGTGTGTAACTATGAACAGGCAACGGGACAATTGTTAAGCCTAGATAAATGTTCTATTGTAGCACCCTACCTTTTAATAAATATAAGATACCTGTGTATAGTGCTATTCCCGGGATCACTGATAGCACACACATTACAAATATAGTAATCATTGCAATAGTATCAAATTACTACATCGTTGATCCAGAGGGTAAAGTAAAACCATACAAATTGCATAGTCACATGGACTAGCTCACATAATAGAGTTCGAGCAAACACAACGGAAATATAAATTGCAATGAACCTCCATCATCTTCATGCGCCACAGGCAGACATGTTCTAAGGGTATATTGCCCCTATGTGTGGTTTTGGTAATTAATGACAACCCCTATGGACTAATGTTTTCATTGAGTTTATATGAAGGAATATTCCATAGGTACTACTTGTATTCCATATGTTGGATTCAAGTATGGATGCCATGAAGATAAAGATACACCTTGTGTATTGGCATCAAGATCATCTATTTGAAGATATATATGTGATATGATCAAGAAGAAGAAATGAAGATGGAGTTCTTATGTGGAACTCAATATTAGTCATGCTCTATCTTATGTGATAAGCAATGGATGATCAAGATCTTGAGAGCTTGATTCCAAGTGAAGAATTCTTTATATACATCTCAAGATAAGTATGATAGAGTATGAGAAGATACAAGGTTGAGTCGTGCAAGTTCAAGATGAGCATCTCAAGTGGATCACATACTTGCAGCTTGCCGTCCATGTGGCGATAATGGACATGTGAAGATGTGCATCAATGGAGCTTTCCCATCATGGTGTATGGGGGAGCATTTGTGAGTCTTCACGAAGCAACGGTGATCAAGTTGAGGCATTCCGACTTGTGTGGAGCTTGAAGATCTATCATCAAGATCAAGCGGGATGCGCAAGGCAAAGGTATGGCCTTGATAGGTTTTCCTTTTACCGGTCTCAAGGTGGTTGATGGGAGACCGGATTATAGGATAGATAGCCGCACTATTAAGAGGGGCTTTCGGTTGGGTAACTTGATCGCATCGTCTTAGGGAGCTCAATCCTTTGCATACTTTGCATATCCCTATTGCTTCTTGGTGTTTCTTGGTGTGAGGTTCTTGTGCTTGTTGCTAGCTTTACAACAAGCTCAAGTTCATCGAAAACGGAGTTCGCATGCATCTTCTATTGCGTTTTCGAGGTTGGGTGATTTTACCGGTTATTCATGATATAAGGTTCTACCTTTTATATTCATGATAAAATCCCCTCCTACAGATTCTTGTGTTTTCACTTTCTATAGGATAGCATTTGTTGTTATCTTTCAAACAAAACTGGTTTCATTCGAATCGGAGTTCGGGAGCATTTGCTATTAAAGAAAAGGGAAAAGGAGAAAAGAATAAAAAGAAAAGAAAAAGAAAAGGGGGGCAGCCGGCCGGCCGACCGGCCTGACCGGCCCACACGCCGGCCCACCCGGCCGAAACCGGCCCGGGCGCTGACGCCGGCCGGGCGTCGTACTGTGGTGCCCCTGACCTGGTCCGGCCCAGAGCCCGGTCGGCGACCGACCCACCCGGCGCCTCCCCCAGCCCAGCCGAACACCCCGCCGGCCCGCACACGCTGAGCGCCCCTGCGCTATCTACCACCCCTGCTGGGCCTTCCCTCCCACCGCGCGGCCCACCCGCCACTTCCGGCCTGCGGTCCGGTCTGGCCGGGCTGTTGACTGGCCTGTCCGGCTCCAGCTCCAGCTCCGGTCGGCCGGCTGGGCCGCCGGCTGGGCACTATTCTGGCCCGTTTTTCTGCATTTTTCTTTGTCTTTTTCTCCCCAACGGTTATTTCTTCCTCCTAACTATAAATAGCCTTCTCCCACCTTGAGTTGAGTTAGTTCTTCCATTCTCTCTCCTCCATTGTTGCATTTGAAGAACTTGCTCTCTCTCTTGTCTCCCCCATGATTCTTGCTCATTTTTGAGGGATCTAAGAGAGGAGATCTAGATCTACACTTCCACCAAACCATTTCTTCTCTAAGTGAGGGGAACTCTTGGGATCTAGATCTTGGAGTCTTTTGTTGACTTTCCCCATTGTTCTTCCTTTCCAATCTCATCCTAGCATTTGTTGTTTGGGTGGGATTTGAGTGTGAAGGATTTGAACACCTCTAGTGTTCTTGCTTTGCATCATTGCATAGTGTTGAGCTCTCCACCACGATTAGTTCGAGTGAGAGACCGTGAGCCTCGTTACTCTTGGAGGGAGACCTCCTAGCCGGCTTGGTGGTTGGTGCTCCGGTGATCTCTTCAAGAAGATTGTGAAGAGGCCCGGGCTTCTCCTTCGTGGAGCTTGTGAAGTGGTTGTGGAGCTTGCCATCTCCGGAGCGGAGGAAAAGCTAACCATAAGGAAAGGGCCATTATCCTTCGTGGGTGTGGTTCGGAGAGTAGGGTGATCCTTCGTGGCGCGGGGAATCCTTCGTGGACCTCCACTCCTCCAAACGTGACGTACCTTCTTGCAAAGGAAGGGAACACAGGAATACATCCTCGTCTCTGCGTGCCTCGGTTATTTCTATACCCGAGCTCTCTTTCCTTGTGATAGCCATCGTGCTTGAAGTACATATATCTTGCTATCACTTGTGCTACATATATCTTGTGCCTATCTTGCTTAGCTCTAGTTGTTATTGTTACACTTAGTTGAGCTTAGTGATGCGTGTAGTTGACACGTCCGTTGGGAACCCCAAGAGGAAGGTGTGATGCGCACAGTAGCAAGTTTCCCTCAGTAAGAAACCAAGGTTTAATCGAACCAGTAGGAGTCAAGAAGCACGTTGAAGGTTGTTGGTGGCGGAGTGTAGTGCGGTGCAACACCAGGGATTCCGTCGCCAACGTGGAACCTGCACAATACAATCACAGAACTTTGCCCCAACGTAACAGCGAGGTTGTCAATCTCACCGGCTTGCTGTAAACAAAGGATTAGATGTATAGTGTGGATGATGATGTTTGTTTGCGAATAACAGTAAAGAACAATTGCAGCAGTTTGTATTTCAGATGTAAAGAATAGGACCGGGGTCCACAGTTCACTAGCGGTGTCTCTCCCATAAGATAGCAGATGTTGGGTGAACAAATTACAGTTGGGCAATTGACAAATAAAGAAGGCATAACAATGCACATACATATATCATGATGAGTACTATGAGATTTAATCGGGGCATTACGACAAAGTACATAGACCGCTATCCAGACATGCATCTATGCCTAAAAAGTCCACCTTCGAGTTATCATCCAAACCCCTCCAGATATTAAGTTGTAAACAACAGACAATTGCATTAAGTATGGTGCGTAATGTAATCAACACAAATATCCTTAGACAAAGCATCGATGTTTTATCCCTAGTGGCAACAAGACATCCACAACCTTAGAACTTTCACGTCATCGTCCCAGATTTAATGGAGGCATGAACCCACTATCGAGCATAAATACTCCCTCTTGGAGTCACAAGTATCAACTTGGCCGTAGCCTCTACTAGCAACGGAGAGCATGCAAGAACATAAATAACATATATGATAGATTGATAATCAACTTGACATAGTATTCAATATTCATCGGATCCCAACAAACACAACATGAAGGATTACAAATAGATGATCTTGATCATGATAGGCAGCTCACAGGATCTAACATGATAGCACAATGAGGAGAAGACAACCATCTAGCTACTGCTATGGACCCATAGTCCAGGGGTGAACTACTCACACATCGATCCGGAGGCGATCATGGCGATGAAGAGACCTCCGGGAGATGATTCCCCTCTCCGGCAGGGTACCGGAGGTGATCTCCTGAATCCCCCGAGATGGGATTGGTGGCAGCGTCTCTGTAAGGTTTTCCGTATCGTGGCTCTCGGTACTGGGGGTTTCGCGACGGAGGCTTTAAGTAGGCGGAAGGGCAGGTCAGGAGGCGTCACGAGGGGCCCACACACCAGGGCCGCGCGGGCCCCTTGCTGGCCGCGCCGCCCTGTTGTGGCGGCGCCTCGTGGCCCCACTTCGTGACTCCTTCGGTCTTCTGGAAGCTTCGTGCAAAAATAGGACCCTGGGCGTTGATTTCGTCCAATTCCGAGAATATTTCGTTACTAGGATTTCGAAACCAAAAATAGCAGTAAAACAACAATCGGCTCTTCGGCATCTCGTCAATAGGTTAGTGCTGGAAAATGCATAATAATGACATATAATGTGTATAAAATATGTGAGTATCATCATAAAAGTAGCATGGAACATAAGAAATTATAGATACGTTTGGGACGTATCAAGCATCCCCAAGCTTAGTTCCTACTCGCCCTCGAGTAGGTAAACGATAACAAAGATAATTTCGAAGTGACATGCTATCATAATCTTGATCATACTATTGTAAAGCATATGAGATGAATGCAGCGATTCGAAGCAATGGTGAAGATAATGAGTAAACAAATGAATAATATAGCAAAGACTTTTCATGAATAATACTTTCAAGACAAGCATCAATAAGACTTGCATAAGAGTTACTCATAAAGCAATAGATTCAAAGTAAAGGCATTGAAGCAACACAAAGGAAGATATAAGTTTCAGCGGTTGCTTTCAACTTCAACATATATATCTCATGGATAATTGTCAACACAAAGTAATATAACAAGTGCAATAGGTAAACATGTAAGAATCAATGCACACAGCTTGATACAAGTGTTTGCTTCGAGATAGAAAGAATAGGTAAACTCGACTCAACAATAAAGTAGAAGATAGGCCCTTCGCAGAGGGAAGCATTGATTACTATATTTGTGCTAGAGCTTTTCATTTTGAAAACAAGAAACAATTTTGTCAACGGTAGTAATAAAGCATATGTGTTATGTATAAGATATCCTATAAGTTGCAAGCCTCATGCATAGTATACCAATAGTGCTCGCACCTTGTCCTAATTAGCTTGGATTAACACGGATTATCATTGCATAGCATATGTTTCAACCAAGTGTCACAAAGGGGTACCTCTATGCCGCCTGTACAAAGGTCTAAGGAGAAAGCTCGCATTGGATTTCTCGCTTTTGATTATTCTCAACTTAGACATCCATACCGTGACAACATAGACAACAGATAATGGACTCCTCTTTAATGCATAAGCATTCAACAACGATTAAAATTCTCATAAGAGATTGAGGATTAATTGTCCAAACTGAAACTTCCACCATGGATCATGGCTTTAGTTAGCGGCCCAATGTTCTTCTCTAACAGTATGCATACTCAAACCATTTGATCATGAAAATCGCTCTTACTTTAGACAAGACGAACATGCATAGCAACTCACATGATATTCAACAAAGTTAAAAGTTGATGGCGTCCCCAGAAACATGGTTACCGCTCAACAAGCAACTTATTAAGAAATAAGACACATAAGTACATATTCTTCACCACAATAGTTTTTAAGGCTATTTTACCCATGAGCTATATATTGCAAAGACAAAGAATAGAATTTTAAAGGTAGCACTCAAGTAATTTACTTTGGAATGGCGGAGAAATACCATGTAGTAGGTAGGTAAGGTGGACACAAATGGGATGGTTATTGGCTCAAGGATTTGGATGCACGAGAAGAATTCCTCTCAATACAAGGCTAGGCTAGCAAGGTTGTTTGAAGCAAACTCAAGTATAAAAGGTGCAGCAAAGCTCACATATGAACATATTGTAACTATTATAAGACTTTACATTGTCTCCTTGTTGTTCAAACACCTCAACCGAGAAAATATCTAGACTCTAGAGATCAATCATGCAAACCAAATTTTAACAAGCTCTATGTAGTTATTCATTAATGAGTACAAGGTACATGATGCAAGAGCTTAAACATGATCTATATGAGCACAACAATTGCCAAGTATCAAATTATTCAAGACATTATACCATTTACCACATGCGGACTTTACATTGTCTCCTTGTTGTTCAAACACCTCAACCAGAAAATATCTAGACTCTAGAGATCAATAATGCAAACCAAATTTTAACAAGCTCTATGTAGTTATTCATTAATGGGTACAAGGTACATGATGCAAGAGCTTAAACATGATCTATATGAGCACAACAATTGCCAAGTATCAAATTATTCAAGACATTATACCATTTACCACATGCGGCATTTTCCGTTTCCAACCATATAACAATGAATGAAGTAGTTCAACTTTCGCAATGAACATCAAAGATAAAGCTAAGAACATATGTGTTCATACGAAACAGCGGAGCGTGTCTCTCTCCCAAACAAAGAATGCTAGGATCCGATTATTCAAACAAAAACAAAAATAAAAACAAACAGACGCTCCAAGTAAAGCACATAAGATGTGACGGAATAAAAATATAGTTTCACTAGAGGAACCTGATAAGTTGTCGATGAAGAAGGGATGCCTTGGGCATCCCCAAGCTTAGATGCTTGATTCTTCTTAAAATATGCAGGGATGAACCACGGGGGCATCCCCAAGCTTTGACTTTTCACTCTTCTTGATCATATTGTATCATCCTCCTCTCTTGACCCTTGAAAACTTCCTCCACACCAAACTCGAAACAAACTCATTAGAGGGTCAGTTGCATAATTCATATATTCAGAGGCGACATAATCATTCTTAACACTTCTGGACATTTCTCAAAGCTACTGAAAGTTAATGGAACAAAGAAATCCATCTAACATAGCAAAACAGGCAATGCGAAATAAAAGGCAGAATCTGTCAAAAACAGAACAGTTCAGTAAAGACGAATTTTAAAGTGGCACCGGACTTGCTCAGATGAAAATTCCCAAAATGAATTAAAGTTGCGCACATATCTGAGGATCACGCACGTAAATTGGCAGATTTTTCCGAGCTACCTACAGAGAGGCAGGTCGAAATTCGTGACAGCAAGAAATCTGTTTCTGCGCAGCAATCCAAATCTAGTATTGGCTTTACTATCAAAGACTTTACTTGGCACAACAATGCAATAAAATAAAGATAAGGAGAGGTTTATACAGTAGTAAACAACTTCCAAGACTCAAATATAAAATAAAGTGCAGAAGTAAAATAATGGGTTGTCTCCCATAAGCGCTTTTCTTTAACGCCTTTCAGCTAGGCGCAGAAAGTGTGAATCAAGTAACATCAAGAGACGAAGCATCGACATCATAATTTGTTCTAATAATAGAATCATAAGGTAACTTCATTCTCTTTCTAGGGAAGTGTTCCATACCTTTCTTGAGAGGAAATTGATATTTAATATTACCTTCCTTCATATCAATGGTAGCACCAACAGTTCGAAGAAAAGGTCTTCCCAATATAATGGGACAAGATGCATTGCATTCAATATCCAAGAAAACAAAATCAACGGGGACAAGGTTATTGTTAACCATAATACGAACATTATCAATCCTCCCAAAAGGTTTCTTTATAGCATTATCAACAAGACACTAGTAGGAAAAGGCTCATCAGTGGCGCACCAAAAATCAATTCTGTGGGTTTCTGTGGCGCACCGACCCATGCGCCACAGAAAGTCTTATTTCTGTGGCGCACCGGCGTTGGTGCGCCACAGAAACTTATTTCTATGGCGCACCGGCGGTGGTGCGCCACAGGAATTTTTTTTAAATTCAAAAAAAAAAAATGGCGGCCAGATCTAGATCTGGGGCCGCCGAAATTTTTTATTTTTTTTTAATTTCGCTGGGTGGGTGAAGGAGGAGGACGGTCGGAGGAGGAGGAGGATGGTGGTGGTGGAGGAGGAGGAGGAGGTGGTGGTGGAGGAGGAGGAGGAGGTGGTGGTGGTGGTGGTGTTGGTGGTGGTGGTGGAGGTGGAGGTGGAGGAGGAGGAGGTGATGGTGGTGGTGGTGGAGGAGGTGGTGGTGGAGGAGGTTGTGGTGGTGGTAGTGGTGGTGGTGGTGGTGGTGGTGGTGGTGGAGGAGGATGTGATGGAGGTGGTGGTGGTGGAGGAGGTGGTGGTGGTGGAGGAAGAGGAGGTGGTGGTGGAGGAGGAGGAGGAGGTGGTCGCCGGAGGAGGAGAAGAAGGTCGTCGTCGCCGGAGTAGGTCGCCGGAGTAGGAGGAGGAGGAGGAGGCCGGCCGGAGGAGAAGGTCGCCGGAGTAGGAGGCCGGCACCGGAGGAGGTGGTGGTGGTGGTGGAGGATGAGGAGGAGGAGGCCGGCCGGAGGAGGTGTTGGTGGAGGAGGAGGAGGAGGAGGAGGAGAAGTGGATGAGAAGTTTGCATAAGTAAGGAGAAGTGGAGGAGTAGTGAGGAGAAGTGGAGAAGTGGAGGAGGGCGCCAGAAATTTCAAATTTCGAAGCTTAATTCTGTGGCGCATGGGCACTTGGTGCGCCACAGAATTTTTTTTTTCTTTTTTTGTATTTTGCAGCAACAAATCTTTAACTGCCCGTAACTTTTTACTCTTTTCGAATTTGGAGATTCTAAAAATTGTCCAACCGGGCAAGCCACCTAAACCACCTAAACACAGTTTCTTCGACCAGAATTCGGATGTAGATTTTCCGTGGGAACATTTTGATATATTATGCGTTTTTTTTCGAGTTCGTATGCAACCAGAAATCCAGTTTGATGATTTTCCCACGTAATTTTGCAAAAAAAAGTCGAAATTATTGTTTGTTAATTCTCAGTGGTAAAAGATGACATAATACATGGGCATCTTGAAGGAATTTTTTTTTTGAAATTTTTATCTATTTTTTATTTTTTACAGAGGTTAAAAAGGCGATCCACGGGGGGGGGGGGGGGGAGTTGCGTGGGGAGCCAAAAAAAGTTCTGTGGCGCATGGAACTCATGTGCGCCACAGAAATGCATAGTTTCTGTGGCGCACCATCCCAGGTGCGCCACAAAATATCTTAATTCAGTGGCGCACTAGGTCCAGTACGCCACAGAATGTCTTATTTCTGTGGCGCACGTGATCATGTGCGCCACAGAAATAGTGAAACCAATGATTGGGGCGGGCCCCACCAAGTTTCTGTGGCGCATGGATTGTTGGTGCGCCACAAAATTAAGCTATTTCTGTGGCGCACCGTGCCTGGTGCGCCACAAAACAACTTTCTGTGGCGCATTTTTAATGGTGCGCCACAGAAATAAGCTTCGCCTATAAGGGTTTTCCTACTAGTGCTTCCATCAAAGCATGCATCATCATCTCGTCGTTCTATCCATGGCCCCTATTGATGAAAAAACGGATCAATCAATCGACCGAACGCCTGTGGGAGCAACATAATCTAGCAATGGAAAAGGGTCGAGCACCATGCGTGGATGTCGGGGTGCGAGTTCACCGCGAGTGGAGAGGGATGGCGGGATGATCTGCGAGAAGGACAACCGAGGCGGCAAGCAGAGGTTGGGGTTGGTGTTGGTGACTATGAACTATTGGCATCGAGAGGGGGTGGGTGGCGGTGGCAGCGGCGGCGCTTTGGCGCGGTTGGAAGAGGTCTCGCGTTGGCAAAAGGTGGGGGGGAATCGGTTTGGTCGCTGGCTAGTGGTGCCCTCCTTTTGGTATCCTACATGGCATGGGCAACGCTTCTGTCTAGCACCCCCAGGCTGCCCCCATGCGTCGGGGTTCGTCTGGATGCGTCAAACTGTTTTATGGGTTGTGTTGGATACAATACGCCTTTGGTGCCCGAAGCTGGGCGCGTATTTTTTGTCGGGTGTCCTCATTAACCGTTTGAACATCATCGATCCGTTTGCATCGGGCCGCTGGACATGCTTTTATAGCAAACCCCAGCTTGTAAAAGAACTCTACAAGACCATATATCATATCGCCTGAAACAAGACACGTATAAGGAGGTCATCGGCACTAATCACGAGGCACATGTAGCGGACAGATCTTGATCGGTAGGGGTAGGAAAAATCGTGTCCCCCCGTGCAGCTTGTCCGTCGATCGGAACTCGAAGCCGACTTCGATTGGAGTCCTGGCGGAGGGTAGCCTTGTCTACCTCACCGATTCGGCAATTTCTATTGGGCAGTGATGTCTACGGGTGCTTCTATTCTTGTAGACAGTGTTGGGCCTCCAAGAGCAGAGGTTTGTAGAACAGCAGCAAGTTTCCCTTAAGTGGATCACCCAAGGTTTATCGAACTCGGGGAGGAAGAGGTCAAAGATATCCCTCTCATGCAACCCTGCAACCACAAAGCAAGAAGTCTCTTGTGTCCCCAACACACCTAATAGGTGCACTAGTTCGGCGAAGAGATAGTGAAATACAGGTGGTATGAATAAATATAAGCAGTAGCAACGGCACTCAGAAAAGTGCTTTGCTGTCCGGGACTGGTGTGTGGTTGATGGTGGTAATATTGCGGACAGTAGAGATGCGAAGAAACGAGTAAACAAGCAGCGATAGCGATATTTAGGAACAAGGCCTAGGGATCATACTTTCACTTGTGGACACTCTCAACTTTGATCACATAACAGAATAAATAAATAGATGCTAGACTCTACACTCTCTTGTTGGATGATGAACACCACTAATCGTGGTAGGATTACACGAACCCTCAATGCTTGGAGTTAACAAGCTCCACAATATTCGATGTTCATGTTTAAATAACCTTAGAGTGCATGACAGATCAACATAACCAAACCAAGTACTAACATAGCATGCACACTGTCACCTTCACGCTACGAAAGGAGGCATAGATCACATCAATACCATCATAGCAATAGTTAACTTCATAATCTACAAGAGATCACAATCATAGCCTACGCCAAGTACTACACGATGCACACAGTGTCACCATTACACCATGCAGGAGGAATAAACTACTTTAATACATCACTAGAGTAGCACGCAGATATATTGTGATACAAAACACATTGCAATCATAAAGAGTTATAAATAATCACTTCACTATGCCATTCATAACAGTGAATAAGTATTCTGTGAAATATAGCCTAAGAGACCCACACGGTGCACACACTGTCACCTTTACACACGTGGGACAAGGAGTCTCCGGAGATCACATAAGTAAAACCCACTTGACTAGCATAATGACATCTAGATTACAAGCATCATCATATGAATCTCAATCATGTAAGGCAGCTCATGAGATAATTGTATTGAAGTACATAGGAGAGAGATTAACCACATAGCTACCGGTACAGCCCCGAGCCTCGATGGAGAACTACTCCCTCCTCATGGGAGACAGCAGAGTTGATGAAGATGGCGGTGGTGTCGATGGAGGAGCCTTCCGGGGGCACTTCCCCGTCCCGACGGCGTGCCGGAACAGAGACTCCTGTCCCCCAGATCTTGGCTTCGCGATGGCGGCGGCTCTGGAAGGTTTCTCGTACCGTGGCTTTTTCGTCGAACGTGGTAGGGTTTTCGCGACGGAGACCTTAAGTAGGCGGAAGGGCAGCGTCAGAGGGGGTCTGGGGCCACCAGACACTAGGGCGGCGCGCCCCCCTCATGGGCCGCGCCGCCACCATGTGTGGGCCCCCTGTGGCCCCTCTCTGGCGGCTCTCGGGTGTTCTGGAAGCTCCCGGGGATTCTAAGATGCTGGGCGTTGATTTCGTCCAATTCCGAGAATATTTCCTTACTAGGATTTCTGAAACCAAAAACAGCAGAAAACCAGAACTGGCACTTCGGCATCTCGTCAATAGGTTAGTTCCGGAAAACGCATAAATATGACATAAAGTATGCATAAAACATGTAGATATCATCAATAATGTGGCATGGAACATAAGAAATTATCGATACGTCGGAGACGTATCAGCATCCCCAAGCTTAGTTCCTGCTCGTCCCGAGCAGGTAAACGATAACAAAGATAATTTATGGAGTGACATGCCATCATAACCTTGATCATACTATCGTAAGCATATGTAATGAATGCAGCGATCAAAACAATGGTAATGACATGAGTAAACAAATGAATCATAAAGCAAAGACTTTTCATGAATAGCACTTTCAAGACAGGCATCAATAAGTCTTGCATAAGAGTTAACTCATAAAGCAATAAATCAAAGTAAAGGTATTGAAGCAACACAAAGGAAGATTAAGTTTCAGCGGTTGCTTTCAACTTATAACATGTATATCTCATGGATATTGTCAATGTAAAGTAATATAACAAGTGCAATATGCAAGTATGTAGGAATCAATGCACAGTTCACACAAGTGTCTGCTTCTTGAGGTGGAGAGAGATAGGTGAACTGACTCAACATAAAAGTAAAAGAAAGGGCCCTTCGTAGAGGGAAGCATTGATTGCTATATTTGTGCTAGAGCTTTTCAATTTGAAAACAAGAAACAATTTGTCAACGGTAGTAATAAAGCATATGTGTTATGTAAATTATATCTTACAAGTTGCAAGCCTCATGCATAGTATACTAATAGTGCCCGCACCTTGTCCTAATTAGCTTGGATTACCGGGATTATCATTGCAATACACATGTTTTAACCAAGTGTCACAAAGGGGTACCTCTATGCTGCACTCTGTACAAAGGTCTAAGGAGAAAGCTCGCATTGGATTTCTCGCTTTTGATTATTCTCAACTTAGACATCCATACCGGGACAACATAGACAACGAGATAATGGACTCCTCTTTAATGCATAAGCATGTAGCAACAATTAATGTTCTCATATGAGATTGAGGATATATGCCCAAAACTGAAACTTCCACCATGGATCATGGCTTTAGTTAGCGGCCCAATGTTCTTGTCTAACATTATGCATGCTCTAACCATTAAATGAGTGGTAAATCTCCCTTACTTCAGACAAGACGGACATGCATAGCAACTCACATGATATTCAACAAAGAGTAGTTGATGGCGTCCCCAGGAACATGGTTATCGCACAACAAGCAACTTAATAAGAGATAAAGTGCATAAGTACATATTCAATACCACAATAGTTTTTAGGCTATTTGTCCCATGAGCTATATATTACAAAGGAAAAGAATAGAAATTTTAAAGGTAGCACTCAAGCAATTTACTTTGGAATGGCGGAGAAATACCATGTAGTAGGTAGGTATGGTGGACACAAATGGCATAGTGGTTAGCTCAAGGATTTTGGATGCATGAGAAGTATTCCATCTCGATACAAGGCTTAGGCTAGCAAGGTTATTTGAAACAAACACAAGGATGAACCGGTGCAGCAAAACTCACATAAAAGACATATTGTAAACATTATAAGACTATACACCGTCTTCCTTGTTGTTCAAACTCTTTACTAGAAATTATCTAGACCTTAGAGAGACCAATTATGAAAACCAAATGTTAGCAAGCTCTATGTATTTCTTCATTAATGGGTGCAAAGTATATGATGCAAGAGCTTAAAAATGAGCACAACAATTGCCAAGTATCAAATTATCCAAGACATTTTATCAATTACCACATGTAGCATTTCCCGTTTCCAACCATATAACAATTAACGAAGCAGTTCAACCTTCGCCATGAACATTATGAGCTAAGAACACATGTGTTCATATGAACCAGCGGAGTGTGTCTCTCTCCCACACAAGCATGATGGATCATATTTTATTCAAACAAAAACAAAAACAAACAGACGCTCCAAGTAAAGTACATAAGATGTGACCGAATAAAAATATAGTTTCAAGAGAAGTGACTCGATAAGTTGTCGATGAAGAAGGGGATGCCTTGGGCATCCCCAAGCTTAGATGCTTGAGTCTTCTTGAAATATGCAGGGATGAACCACGGGGGCATCCCCAAGCTTAGACTTTTCACTCTTCTTGATCATAGTATATCATCCTCCTCTCTTGACCCTTGAAAACTTCCTCCACACCAAACTCGAAACAAACTCATTAGAGGGTTAGTGCATAATCAAAAATTCACATGTTCAGAGGTGACACAATCATTCTTAACACTTCTGGACATTTCTCAAAGCTACTGGAAGGTAATGGAACAAAGAAATCCATCCAACACAGCGAAAGAGGCAATGCGAAATAAAAGGCAGAATTTGTCATAACAGAACAGTCCATAAAGACGAATTTTAAAGAGGCACCAGACTTGCTCAAATGAAAATGCTCAAATTGAATGAAAGTTGCGTACATATCTGAGGATCACTCACGTAAATTGGCATACTTTTCTGAGTTACCTACAGAGAATTAGGTTCAGATTCGTGACAGCAAGAAATCTGTTTCTGCGCAGTAATCCAAATCTAGTATGAACCTTACTATCAAAGACTTTACTTTTTTTTTTGAGATGATCAAAGACTTTACTTGGCACAACAACGCGATAAAAATAAGATAAGGAGAGGTTTCTACAGTAGTAACAACTTCCAAGACTCAAATACAAAATAAAAGTACTGTAGCAAAATAAACACATGGGTTATCTCCCAAGTTCTTTCTTTATAGCCATTAAGATGGGCTCAGCAGTTTTAATGATGCACTCGCAAGAGATAGTATTTGAAGCAAAAGAGAGCATCAAGAGGCAAATTCAAAACACATTTAAGCCTAACATGCTTCCTATGAAAAGAAATCTTGTAAATAAACAAGTTCATGAGGAGCAAAGTAACAAGCATAGGAAGATAGAACAAGTGTAGCTTCAAAAATTTCAGCACATAGAGAGGTGTTTTAGTAACATGAAAATTTCTACAACCATATTTTCCTCTCTCATAATAATATTCAGTAGCATCATGAGCAAACTCAACAATATAACTATCACATAAAGCATTCTTATCATGAGTCTCATGCATAAAATTATTACTATCCACATAAGCATAATCAGTTTTATTAGTTGTAGTGGGAGCAAATTCAACAAAGTAGCTATCATTATTATTCTCATCAAGTGTAGGAGGCATAGTATAATCACAATAAAATTTACTCTCCATAGTAGGTGGCACCAAAAAACCACTATCATTATAATCATCATATATGGGAGGCAAAGTATCATCAAAGTAAATTTTCTCCTCAATGCTTGGGGGACTAAAAATATCATGCTCATCAAAACCAGCTTCCCCAAGCTTAGAATTTTCCATATCATTAGCAACAATGGTATTCAAAGTATTCATGCTAATATGTTCCATGGGTTTTTTAATTTTCGGATCAAACCATCCATGTCTTAAATCAGGAAATAGAATAAGAAGCTCATTGTTGTCCATTATGCCAAACTAGTGTAAACAAGAAACAAAAAGATGCAATTGCAGGATCTAAAGGAAATAGCTTCGAACACTCACACAATGGTGCCAGAAAAGTACTTTACCTGGGACCAGAGTATGAATGCCTTTTACATTTCCTCCCTGGCAACGACGCCAGAAAAGTGGCTAGTTGCCGGGGTTGCCGGTGTGTGAGTGCCGTTTACCTTTCCTCCCCGGCAACGGCGCCAGTAAAGTGCTTGATGTCTACGGGTGCTTCTATTCTTGTAGACAGTGTTGGGCCTCCAAGAGCTGAGGTTTGTAGAACAGCAGCAAGTTTCCCTTAAGTGGATCACCCAAGGTTTATCGAACTCAGGGAGGAAGAGGTCAAAGATATCCCTCTCATGCGACCCTGCAACCACAAAGCAAGAAGTCTCTTGTGTCCCCAACACACCTAATAGGTGCACTAGTTCGGCGAAGAGATAGTGAAATACAGGTGGTATGAATAAATATAAGCAGTAGCAACGGCACCAGAAAAGTGATTTGCTGTCCAGGACTGGTGTGTGGTTGATGGTGGTAATATTGCGGACAGTAGAGATGCAGTAAAACAGTAAACAAGCAGCGATAGCAGTATTTAGGAACAAGGCCTAGGGATCATACTTTCACTAGTGGACACTCTCAACTTTGATCACATAACAGAATAAATAAATAGATGCTAGACTCTACACTCTCTTGTTGGATGATGAACACCACTAACTGTGTAGGATTACACGAACCCTCAATGCCGGAGTTAACAAGCTCCACAATATTCGATGTTCATGTTTAAATAACCTTAGAGTGCATGAGAGATCAACATAACCAAACCAAGTACTAACATAGCATGCACACTGTCACCTTCACGCTACGAAAGGAGGCATAGATCACATCAATACCATCATAGCAATAGTTAACTTCATAATCTACAAGAGATCACAATCATATCCTACGCCAAGTACTACACGATGCACACACTGTCACCATTACACCATGCAGGAGGAATAAACTACTTTAATAACATCACTAGAGTAGCACGCAGATATATTGTGATACAAAACACATTGCAATCATAAAGAGATATAAATAAGCACTTCACTATGCCATTCATAACGATGAATAAGTATTCCGTGAAATATAGCCTAAGAGACCCACACGGTGCACACACTCGTCACCTTTACACACGTGGGACAAGGAGTCTCCGGAGATCACATAAGTAAAACCAACTTGACTAGCATAATGACATCTAGATTACAAGCATCATCATATGAATCTCAATCATGTAAGGCAGCTCATGAGATTATTGTATTGAAGTACATAGGAGAGAGATTAACCACATAGCTACCGGTACAGCCCCGAGCCTCGATGGAGAACTACTCCCTCCTCATGGGAGACAAGCAGCGTTGATGAAGATGGCGGTGGTGTCGATGGAGGAGCCTTCCGGGGGCACTTCCCCGTCCTGGCGGCGTGCCGGAACAGAGACTCCTGTCCCCCAGATCTTGGCTTCGCGATGGCGGCGGCTCTGGAAGGTTTCTCGTACCGTGGCTTTTTCGTCGAACGTGGTAGGGAATTCGCGACGGAGACCTTAAGTAGGCGGAAGGGCGGCGTCAGAGGGGGTCTGGGGCCACCAGACACTAGGGCGGCGCGCCCCCCTCCTGGGCCGCGCCGCCACCATGTGTGGGCCCCCTGTGGCCCCTCTCTGGCGGCTCTCGGGTGTTCTGGAAGCTCCCGGGGATTCTAAGATGTTGGGCGTTGATTTCGTCCAATTCCGAGAATATTTCCTTACTAGTATTTCTGAAACCAAGAACAGCAGAAAACAGGAACTGGCACTTCGGCATCTCGTCAATAGGTTAGTTCTGGAAAACATATAAATATGACATAAAGTATGCATAAAACATGTAGATATCATCAATAATGTGGCATGGAACATAAGAAATTATCGATACGTCGGAGACGTATCAGGCAGCCGACCTCGTTC
>NC_061508.1:159316250-159377534 GCF_022539505.1 Lolium rigidum
TTAAGCTATTTCGTGGCGCATCGATGTCTACGGGAGCTTCTATTCTTGTAGACAGTGTTGGGCCTCCAAGAGCGAGAGGTTTGTAGAACAGCAAGCAAGTTTCCCTTAAGTGGATCACCCAAGGTTTATCGATCTCGGGGAGGAAGAGGTCAAAGATATCCCTCTCAAGCAACCCCGCAATCACGATACAAGAAGTCTCTTGTGTCCCCGACACACCTAATACACTTGTCGGATGTATAGGTGCACTAGTTCGGCGAAGAGATAGTGAAATACAAGTAGTATGGATGTATATGAGTGGTAATAGCAATCTGAATAAAATATGGCAGCGAGTAAACATGCAACAGTACAGTAAATAAACGGAGATTCGATGTTTGGAAACAAGGCCTAGGGATCATACTTTCACTAGTGGACACTCTCAACATTGATCGCATAATAAATAACTCTTTCTCTTATGTGCTACATACACTCTTTTGTTGGATGATGAACACATTGCGTAGGATTACACGAACCCTCAATGCCGGAGTTAACAAGCTCCACAATTCAATGTTCATATTTAAATAACCTTAGAGCATAATAGATCATTGCAAAATAAACCAAGAACTAACATAGTGCACACACTCGTCCACATTACACTATGAAGGAGGAATAGATCACATCAATACTATCATAATGATAATTAACTCCACAATCTACAAGAGATCATGATCATAGCCTACGACAAGAACCACACGGTGCACACACTAGTCACCTTTACACCACGCAGGAGGAATAGACTACTTTAATAACATCACATGAGTAGCACATAAACTAGTAGCGATACAAAGCTCATCATATGGATCTCAATCATGCAAAGCAATTCACGAGATCATTGTATTGGAGTACGGAGAGAGAGATTAACCACATAGCTACGGTAGAGCCCTCAGCCCCGAGGGTGAATTACTCCCTCCTCATCATGGAGGCAGCGATGGCGGTGAAGATGGCGGTGGAGACGGCGGTGGAGATGGCTCCGGGGGCAATTCCCCGCCCCGAGCAGGTGCCGGAACAGAGAGTTCTGTCCCCCGAATTGGACTTTCGCGATGGCGGCGGCTCTGGATGGTTTTCTCTGTTTCCGTCCTTTCTTTGTCGATGTTTTTAGGTCAGGGACGATTATATAGGCCGAGAGTCGGAGTCGGAGGGGCCACGGGGTGACGCCACCATAGGGGGCGCCCCCTTGGGCCGCGCCGCCCGTGGGGTGGGGCCCCCCTGGCACCCCTCTGACTTTTCTCCGGTGCTCCGGAAGCTTCCGGGAATTATAAGGCCTTCGGTCTTGATTTCGTCCGATTCCGAAAATATTTCTTTACTAGGATTTCTGAAACCAAAAACAGCGAGAAAACAAAGAATCGGCCTTTCGGCATCTTGTCAATAGGTTAGTTCCGAAAAACGCATAAAAATGATATAAAGTGTGAACAAAACATGTTGGTATTGTCATAAAACAAGCATGGAACATCTGAAATTATAGATACGTTGGAGACGTATCAGCATCCCCAAGCTTAGTTCCTACTCGTCCTCGAGTAGGTAAACGATAAAAGATAATTTCTGAGGTGACATGCTACCAACATAATCTTAATCATACTATTGTAAAGCATATGAGATGAATGCAGCGATTCAAAACAATGTTAATGCAATGAGTAAACAATTGAATCATATAGCAAAGACTTTCCATGAATAGTACTTTCAAGACAAGCATCAATAAGTCTTGCATAAGAGTTACTCATAAAGCAATAAATTCAAAGTAAAGACGTTGAAGCAACACAATGGAAGATAAAGTTTCAGCAGTTGCTTTCAACTTGTAACATGTATATCTCATGGATAGTTGTCAATGCAAAGCAATATAACAAGTGCAATAAGCAAGTATGTAAGAATCAATGCACAGTTAACACAAGTGTTTGCTTCTTGAGGTGGAGAGAGATAGGTGAACTGACTCAACATAAAAGGTAAAAGAATGGTCCTTCAAAGAGGAAAGCATCGTTTGATATATTTGTGCTAGAGCTTTTATTTTGAAAACATGAAACAATTTTATCAACGGTAGTAATAAAGCACATGTATCATGTAAATTATATCTTACAAGTTGCAAGCCTCATGCATAGTATACTAATAGTGCCCACACCTTGTCCTAATTAGCTTGGACTACCGGATCATCGCAATACACATGTTTTAACCAAGTGTCACAAAGGGGTACCTCCATGCTGCCTCGTACAAAGGTCTAAGGAGAAAGCTCGCATTTTGGATTTCTCGCTTTTGATTATTCTCAACTTAGACATCCATACCGGGACAACATGGACAACGGATAATGGACTCCTCTTTGATGCATAAGCATGTGGCAACAATTAGTGTTCTCATATGAGATTGAGGATATATGTCCAAAACTGAAACTTCCACCATGATTCATGGCTTTAGTTAGCGGCCCAATGTTCTTCTCTAACAATATGCATGCTCCAACCATTAAGGTGGTAGATCGCCCTTACTTCAGACAAGACGAACATGCATAGCAACTCACATGATTTTCAACAAAGAGTAGTTGATGGCGTCCCCAGGAACATGGTTATCGCACAACAAGCAACTTATAAGAAATAAAATGCATAAGTACATATTCAATACCACAATAGTTTTTAAGCTATTTGTCCCATGAGCTATATATTGTAAAGGTAGAGGATAGAAATTTAAAGGTAGCACTTCAAGCAATTTACTTTGGAATGGCGGAGAAATACCATGTAGTAGGTAGGTATGGTGGACACAAATGGCATAGTGGTTGGCTCAAGGATTTTGGATGCATGAGAAGTACTCCCTCTCGATACAAGGCTTAGGCTAGCAAGGTTATTTGAAACAAACAGAAGGATGAACGGTGCAGCAAAACTTACATAAAAGACATATTACAAGCATTATAAGACTATACATTGTCTTCCCTGTTGTTCAAACACCTCACTAGAAAATATCTAGACTCTAGAGAAACCACTCATGCAAACCAAATTTTAACAAGCTCTATGTATTTCTTCACTAATAGGTGCAAAGTATATGATGCAAGAGCTTAAACATGAGCACAACAATTGCAAAGTATAAAGTTATTCAAGACATCATACCAGTTACTACATGTAGCATTTTCCGTTTCCAACCATATAACAATTAACGAAGCAGTTTCATCCTTCGCCATGAAAATTAAAAGCTAAGAACACATGTGTTCATACGAACCAGCGGAGCGTGTCTCTCTCTCACACAAGCATTTATTCAAACAAAAACAAAAACAAGAAACATAAAGACGCTCCAAGTAAAGTACATAAGATGTGACCGAATAAAAATATAGTTTCAAGAGAAGGAACTCGATAATTTGTCGATGAAGAAGGGGATGCCTTGGGCATCCCCAAGCTTAGACGCTTGAGTCTTCTTGAAATATGCAGGGGTGAAC
The DNA here is from genome assembly GCF_022539505.1 of Lolium rigidum. Lineage (NCBI taxonomy): Eukaryota > Viridiplantae > Streptophyta > Magnoliopsida > Poales > Poaceae > Lolium > Lolium rigidum. Next base: position 159,319,690 of record NC_061508.1, read on the forward strand.
CACCGGGGCATCCCCAAGCTTAGAGCTTTCACTCTTCTTGATCATAGTATATCATCCTCCTCTCTTGCCCCTTGAAAACTTCCTCCACACCAAACTCGAAACAACTCATTAGAGGGTTAGTGCACAATAAACATTAACATGTTCAGAGGTGACACAATCATTCTTAACACTTCTGGACATTGCATAAAGCTACTGGACATTAATGGAACAAAGAAATTCATCCACCATAGCAAAAGAGGCAATGCGAAATAAAAGGCAGAATCTGTCAAAACAGAACAGTCCATAAAGATGGATTTTATCGAGGCACCAGACTTGTTCAAATGAAAATGCCCAAATTGAATGAAAGTTGCGTACATATCTGAGGATCACTCACGTAAATTGGCATAATTTTCTGAGTTACCTACAGAGAATTAGACCCAGATTCGTGACAGCAAAGAAATCTGTTTCTGCGCAGTAATCCAAATCTAGTATCAACCTTTCTATCAACGACTTTACTTGGCACAACAAAACACAAAACTAAGATAAGGAGAGGTTGCTACAGTAGTAAATAACTTCCAAGACACAAATATAAAACAAAGTACTGTAGCAAAATAACACATGGGTTATCTCCCAAGAAATTCTTTCTTTATAGCCATTAAGATGGGCTCAGCAGTTTTAATGTTGCGCTCGCAGGAAATAGTATTTGGAGCAAAAAGAGAGCATCAAGAAGCAAATCCAAAACTCATTTAAGTCTAACATGCTTCCTATGAAGAGGAGTCTTGTACACAAATGAATTTATGAAGAACAAAGTGACAAGCATAAGAGGATAAAACACGAGTAACTTCAAGATTCTCAACATAAGGAGGGGAAACTTAATATTATGAAGGTGCATATAACCATATTTCCCTCTCTCATAATAGCTTTTAGCAGCATCATTGATGAAATCCACAATATACCCATCACTTAAAACATTCTTATCATGGTTCATATGCATAGAAGTATCATTAATTTTGGCATAAGAAGAGTTCTTCTCACTAATAGTAATTGGAGCAAGATTATTATCAAGAATTTGAACATGGTAAACAAGTTGCATATTAAGGGAATTGTTTTTGGTAATCCAATCATGACTATGACAAGTTTCATAAGTATAGTTATAACCTATATCATAGCATTCTTTATAATAATCATCAAAGATCGGATGCACAGTGTCATCAATAGAATAGTTATCTTTCATAGTCGGTTTATCTGTGTCCACACCATCATTGTTATTAGAAGGAGATGTATCAAACACATAATGATCAGTAGCAAAAGGATTTTCAAACACCTCTTCCCCAAGCTTAGAGCTTTCTATATCATTATGGGAGGAAGCATGGATAGCACCGACACTATGGCAATTATTATCATCATCATTTTCAGAATTAGTTTCCCGGAGATTTGCAATATCAAAAATAGTGTGCTCATTCAAATCATGATCACTAATGTATGTAAAGGGCATAGGAAGATCATCGTATTCAGATTCATTATCATAATAATCATTAGGAGCAACATACTTACGGTTACCTAGCGTTATCTCATTCACGCGGTGATACGCCGTTACCTCTTTCTTTTTATTCTCCTTCTTCTTCTTCTTCTTCTTCTTCTTCGTTCCCTTCTTCTACTTCTTCTTCTCTTCCTTCTCCTCGTTCCCTTCTTTAGGAGGATGAGGCTTGAAGGGTGCACTAGTAGGAAAACCCTTATAGGCGAAGCTTAGTTCTGTGGCGCACCGTTTTGAGTGCGCCACAGAAACTTATTTTGTGGCGCACAAAGCTCGGTGCGCCACAGAAATAGCTTAATTTTGTGGCGCAGCAGCCGACCATGCGCCACAAAAACTTGGCGGGCCCCACAACCTGTCACCCCCAATTATCGGTGTACGTATTTACGTGGCGCACGCGGTGCGCCGCGCCACGAAATTGTCGTTTCGTGGCGCACTTGCTTTGGTGCGCCACGTAGTAGTTGATTCACGTGGCGCACTTGTTCTGGTGCGCCACAGAACTAAGGGAACTTAGCTATATCATCCCGTGCCCTCCCCCGCCCACGCCTGTTCACCTCTGATCCGTACCGCGCGCCTCTCCCCTCTCCTCACCGCGCGCCGCCATGGTCGGCGCCATCGCCGTCGCCGTCGCCGCCGCCTTCCTACGCGAGGGCCGCCTGCCGCCACGCTCCTCCCATCCCCGCCACCTGCAGCACAAGCTGCCGCTACGGCGAGGAGGGGCCGCCGCGAGGAGGGGCCGCCGTCGCGTCAAGGTGGAGGAGCCGCCGCGACCTCCACCCTTGCCGTCGTCGTCGGTGAGGTCCTCCACAACTCGTTGTTGTCGTCGGTGAGCTCCCTCCCTCTTCCTCCCCTCCCTCCCTCTTCCTCCCCCGCGCGAGCACAACGTGCTCGACGAAATGCTCGCTCTCGGATGTATTGCTGCTTGTTGCTCTGGATGCATTGCCCCTAATCGTTTTGCTTCATATGGTGTTCATATGCATTGCTGCCGCTGCTAGTGATGCTTATTGGAGTGTTCTATATGTTGTTCCGAACCTGTACAATGTGACAATGAAATTGTTCCGAACCGTACCTGTATATGGTGTTCATATGCATTGCTGCTGCTGCTAGTGATGCTTATAGAAAGATGTGACAATGAAATTGTCTATGCTTATAGAAATTGGAGTGTTCTATATGCTTATAGAAATTGTCTATGCCTCTGCCTCTGCCTCTCTCGTACTTGTTCTATAAATCCTTGTCCGAACTCTGTACAAGGTAATGCGGACTTGCTCACTTGGTATTGCTTGCTAGTTGGACATTTTGTTGGTTTTGATGCTACTTGGTTCATTTAAATGCATGAAATGCTACTATGGTATGCTACTTGTGGTATCCTTGTGAAGAAAATGATGGATTCTTGTGAGCTTATGGTATGCTACTATGCTACTCGTGGTATCCTGGTTGCCTCCTTAATTGATGCCCTATGATCCAAATTACTATATTATTGGATTGAGTGTTATGGCTACTCGCTTGTTTGCTCTCCAAATTACCAAGTGATGAATATATAATCCCTTTGGAGCATCTGCCCCATGCTATATATGTGTATTTGACCATGCTTATGATGGATTTCTTTTAAGGACTCTAGCTAGATTAGAGGGGAAAAGTTGCTGCTTTGTTGCCTATGATAATGGATCATCAAATGTTTCCCTTTGTCCCTGGTTGCCTCCTTAATTGATGCCTTATGATCCAAATGACCCAAGTCTTGCATGATCCCATTTATCCCTAATGTTGCTTAAGATGAATAAATTCCCTCTAATCACCATTTGGAGATCAAGACTAGTTCTTGATTTCCATTAGCTAGACTCCAATATTAAAAATTTCTCCCAAATATGGAGACAAACATTTTAACATTACCCCAATTGATGCCTTTGTCCCTGGTTTCCTCCTTAATTGATTCCTTATGATCTATTTCTTGTTGGCTTTGATGAAAATAGAGATATCCACGAGTAGGGGATCATGTAAATGAAATGCCACTGTGGTATCCTTTGAAGAAAAAGGATCATGTTTCGATGGTTTTAAAAGGCTAGGTGGTGCTAGGTGATTCAGTTGGCTACCAAGACTTGTCTCATCTCGGTTAGCTGGGATATGCTATGTGTTGTTGCTTGTTTAGGCATATCTATCACTTACTTGGATTTACTGGTTCTTGATTGGCCTCTCTTTTGCCGGCATCACTTGGTCTATATACCAAGTGATGAATAATCCCTTTGGAGCATCTCGCTCCATGCATGCTATGTGTGTTTGTGCATCTTGACTTATGTTCCCTATGATAATGGATCATCAAATGTTTCCCTTTGTCCCTGGTTGCCTCCTTAATTGATGCCTTATGATCCAAATGATCCAAGTCCCTTGCATGATCCCATTTGTCCCTAATGTTGCTTAATTAAGATGAATAAATTCCCTCTAATCACCATTTGGAGATCAAGACTAGTTCTTGATATCCATTACTTATCGTCAACACATGTGTTTGCATGTGTGTGTGAGCTGCTTGTAGTGTCACTTGACTATTCAAGTTTCAATGTTGGTTACATTTCCTCTAGTGCAAGAAATGGTTGAGCAGATGTTTATCCACTGTTGGCCTTTATTCTTGGGTAGCTCAAAGTGTCATGCACTTACTTGGATCATCAAATGTTTCCCTTAATTTGTCCCTGGTTGCCTCCTTAATTGATGCCTTATGATCCAAATTACTATATTATTGGATTGAGTGATATGGCTACTTGCTTGTTTGCTCTCCAAATGCTATATATGTGTATTTGACCATGCTTATGATGGATTTCTTTTAAGGACTCTAGCTAGATTAGAGGGGAAAAAGTTGTCTGCTTTGTTGCCTATGATAATGGATCATCAAATGTTTCCCTTTGTCCCTGGTTGCCTCCTTAATTGATGCCTTATGATCCAAATGACCCAAGTCCCTTGCATGATCCCATTTGTCCCTAATGTTGCTTAAGATGAATAAATTCCCTCTAATCACCATTTGGAGATCAAGACTAGTTCTTGATTTCCATTAGCTAGACTCCAATATTAAAAATGTCTCCCAAATATGGAGACAAACATTTTAACATTACCCCAAGTGATTTACTTGTCGATGATTAGATGGTTGGTCGATCACTCGTACACTCGGGGGTGGAGCAAGTGAGGCTTGGTGTGATGGCACAAATATCAATATCTTGTGCATCCTACCCGGCCTCACTTACTCCATCTCCGGATGTTAATATTTGTTTCGACCAACAAAGTATGAGGCATTCCATTTAGTTGATACCACTTGGCTCTTTCTTCCATTTTAGTGCCGATGATTAGAATGTTCGGTCAATCGTACACTCCGGGGTGTCGCTAGTGAGCCTGGTGTGATGGCACAAATATCAATCTCTTGTGCATCCTACCCGGCCTCACTAACGCCATCCCGGGATGTTCATATTTGTTTCGACCAACAAAGTATGAGGCATTCCATTTAGTTCATACTAGCTACTTCTTAATTGCATTGGCCTTTCTTCCATTTTAGTGCCGATGATTAGAATGTTTGGTCACCTATACGCCGCAATATACTTTGTAGACGAGCCCCCCTTTTCTGGCCGCCGTTCCGTGAACGAGTCCTTGATGAGACAACAACGCCGACATGCCTCTCCGGTGCAGCACCACTTTTCTTCTCTCGCCGTCCAGTACGTGAACGAGTCCTTAATGCCAAGACGGTGCCAGCCTCCCTAGCATCATGCCGACCCCGTTGTCGCGCTTCGGGCCGTGTCGATCATGCGCCCTGCACTCTTCGCCTTCTTGCCCGGTGAACGAATAGACTAATCGTTGGAATAAGGAAGCCGATGACGGCCGATCGCAATTTAATCTTGCGACCGGCTGTCATCGGTTTCCTTATTCCAACGATCAGCCTATTGGTTCACCGGGCAAGAAGGCGAACGAGTGCAGGCGCGGGACACACGGCTTGAAGCGCGGCAACACGGCCCGGCATAATGCTCGAGGCAGGCCGGCACGGTCTTTGCATCAAGGACTCGTTCAGCTGGACGCGAGGGACCGGCGTGGTTCTGCGCCGGAGATGCGGATCGGCGTTGTTGTGTCGTCAAGCACCCGTTGATCGAACGCCGACCGGGAAAGGGGCCCTTCTGCAAAGTATTTGTGTTGACCAACAATGTATGAGGCACATATTCTATTTTGTCATTCCATTTGCTTTGAGATTTTCAAAATGCCGATGATTAAAATGTTTGGTCACCGTACACTTGGGGGTGGCGTAAGTGAGCCTGGTAAGATAGCACAAATATCAATCTCTTGTGCATCCTACCTGGCCTCGCTTACCCCATCCCTAAATGTTAATATTTGTGTTGACCAACAATGTATGAGGCACTTATTCCATTTTGTCATTCCATTTGCTTTGAGATTTTCAAAATGCCGATGATTAAAATGTTTGGTCACCGTACACTTGGGGGTGGCGTAAGTGAGCTCGGTAAGATAGCACAAATATCAATCTCTTGTGCATCGGACTTGGTCTCACCGACGCCATCCCTAAATGTTAATATTTGTGTTGACCAACAATGTATGAGGCACTTATTCCATTTTGTCATTCCATTTGCTTTGACATTTTCAAAATGCCGATGATTAAAATGTTTGGTCACCGTACACTCGGGGGCGGCGTAAGTGAGCTCTGGTAAGATAGCACAAATATCAATCTCTTGTGCATCGGACTTGGTCTCACTTACACCGTCCCTGAATGTTAATATTTGTATTGACCAACAATGTATGAGGCATTTATTCCATTTCTCTTGTGCATCGGATACTTGTTGGTCTCACTTTCTTCCATTTTCATCATAGTAGGAACTGGATGGAAGGACCCCGATGCAAGCGAGCCTGGTGGGTAGAGATGACGGAGCAAAGGAGGAACCGGATGAAGACTACTTTGTATCTCGAAATTGTGAATTTTGTATGAATTAAGAGTTGTATGCAAAACATTTGACACTTGCCACTATATATGTATCTCGATCGGGCTCTAAGTAATGTGATGATGATGTCTATGTTATATCCGTGCAATGTACATGATATTTATATTATATCTCGAATGTTGCCGTATATAACCTCGTGTATCCGTATTGTGTATCCGTATTGCTTGTGTATAAACTGTATATGTATACCGGGCAGCACAAAATCGTGTATAATACAAGCAAATTCGTGGCGCACTAAGAAGCAATTCGTGGCGCACCCTTTTCCGTGGCGCACCTAAGAACAAGTGCGCCACGTAAACCTTATTTTTGTGGCGCACGATCAGGTGCGCCACAGAAAGCTTATTTTTGTGGCGACGTTTCTGTGGCGCACCACCCGTGCGCCACAGAATCAAATTTTCGTGCGCCACTGATGAGGCTTTTCCTACTAGTGGTGGCTTGTCCGCATAACCTGATTTACTTTCAGAAACAATAGAAGAAACTTGGGAGGATCCCTCCTTTTCATTAATTAGTTGAAAACACACAACGGTCCTATCATATTTTGGCAAGGTGTCATCTTCTAAAATATTTTGTATGTAAGTATTTGTATGGCTATTATCAATGCAATAAGAAAAACACCCATGCAGGACATCATCAATATCAAGATCACTCATATGTAACAAAGAGATTTTTCTCGACAGTTCTTCACACCCCAAAAATAAAGTAAGTTCATCATGTCTGGTTAGGAGTAATTTCATCATCACAATACAAATTTGCAGCACTCATTGGGTTCAAATTATCATTGGAGGAGCATTGAAAATTAAAATGACCCACTTACGTGGCAAACTTCACAAATAAAAGGATAGAGGGCACAAACTTTTTTACCAAGATCATCTAGAGCCCTAAACCACTTTCTAGTTTTTTCATTAGCATGATGGATACAATATTCATCTTTGATTTGATTAATTCCACAAGGTCTATGTATTCCACAAAAATTAACATGCTTATAGGAAATAGCATTCTTAGGAGTTTGAGCATGCTTATTGCAATAATTAACAACAATTTCATTATTCATGCAAGCCTCTTTAAAAGGTTCATGATACTTATCAAAATTCTTTTTAGGCAATTCAAAATGAGAAGCAAAGGCTTTATAAAGATTTGCGGCAACTTGAGAGTCAAGACCATAAGTAGCACTCATATTTCGAAATTTATCGGTATCCATAAAAGTTTCAATGCATTCATAATCATAATTTATACCTGACTCTTTACCTTTGTCGTTCTCCCAATCTTCAGCGTTCTCCTTAATCCGATCAAGAAGGTCCCTTTTAAACTCTTCTATGTTGCGCGTGAATGATCCAGAACAAGTAGTATCCAGCAAGGTCTTATCTTGAAAAGAAATTCTTGCATAGAAATTATCAATGATGATATTACCTGGAAGCTCATGATTGGGGCATTTGAGCATTAAAGACTTCAATCTCTCCCATGCTTGGGCAATACTCTCTCCATCATGAGGCCAGAAATTATATATTCGGTTTCGGTCTTTGTGAATTTCACTTGGAGGATAGAATTTACACTAGTAGGAAAAGCCTCATCAGTGGCGCACGAAAATTTGATTCTGTGGCGCACGGGTGGTGCGCCACAGAAACGTCGCCACAAAAATAAGCTTTCTGTGGCGCACCTGATTGTGCGCCACAAAAATAAGGTTTACGTGGCGCACTTGTTCTTAGGTGCGCCACGGAAAAGGGTGCGCCACGGAATTGCTTCTTAGTGCGCCACGGAATTTGCTTGTATTATACACGATTTTGTGCTGCCTCGGTATACATATACGGTTTATACACAGCAATACGGATACACAATACGTATACACGAGGTTATATACAGCAACATTCAGATATAATATAAATATCATGTACATTGCACGAGATATAACATAGACATCATCATCACATTACTTAGAGCCCGATCGAGATACATATATAGTGGCAAGTGTCAAATGTTTTGCATACAACTCTTAATTCATACAAAATTCACAATTTCGAGATACAAAGTAGTCTTCATCCGGTTCCTCCTTTGCTCCGTCATCTCTACCCACCAGGCTCGCTTGCATCGGGGTCCTTCCATCCAGTTCCTACTATGATGAAAATGGAAGAAAGTGAGACCAACAAGTATCCGATGCACAAGAGAAATGGAATAAATGCCTCATACATTGTTGGTCAACACAAATATTAACATTCGGGGACGGTGTAAGTGAGACCAAGTCCGATGCACAAGAGATTGATATTTGTGCTATCTTACCAGAGCTCACTTACGCCGCCCCGAGTGTACGGTGACCAAACATTTTAATCATCGGCATTTTGAAAATGTCAAAGCAAATGGAATGACAAAATGGAATAAGTGCCTCATACATTGTTGGTCAACACAAATATTAACATTTAGAGATGGCGTCGGTGAGACCAAGTCCGATGCACAAGAGATTGATATTTGTGCTATCTTACCAGGCTCACTTACGCCACCCCCAAGTGTACGGTGACCAAACATTTTAATCATCGGCATTTTGAAAATCTCAAAGCAAATGGAATGACAAAATGGAATAAGTGCCTCATACATTGTTGGTCAACACAAATATTAACATTTAGGGATGGGGTAAGCGAGGCCGAGTAGGATGCACAAGAGATTGATATTTGTGCTATCTTACCGAGCTCACTTACGCCACCCCCAAGTGTACGGTGACCAAACATTTTAATCATCGGCATTTTGAAAATCTCAAAGCAAATGGAATGACAAAATAGAATATGTGCCTCATACATTGTTGGTCAACACAAATACTTTGCGAAGGGCCCCCTTTCCCCGGTCGGCGTTCCGTCAACGGGTGCTTGACGACACAACAACGCCGATCTGCATCTCCGGCGCAGAACCACGCCGGTCCCTCGCTGTCCGAGTGAACGAGTCCTTGATGCAAAGACCGTGCCGGCCTGCCCAGCATCATGCCGGGCCGTGTTGCCGCGCTTCAAGCCGTGTGTCCGCGCCTGCATCGATTCGCCTTCTTGCCCGGTGAACCAATAGGCTGATCGTTGGAATAAGGAAACCGATGACAGCCGGTCGCAACAAGATTAAATTGCGATCGGCCGTCATCGGCTTCCTTATTCCAACGATTAGTCTATTAGTTCACCGGACAAGAAGGCGAAGAGTGCAGGCGCATGATCGACACGGCCTGAAGCGCGACAACAGAGGTCGGCATGATGCTAGGGAGGCTGGCACCGTCTTGGCATTAAGGACTCGTTCACGTCACTGGACGGCGAGAGAAGAAAAGTGGTGCTGCGCCGGAGAGGCATGTCGGCGTTGTTGTCTCATCAAGGACTCGTTCACGGAACGGCGGCCGGGAAAGAGGGGCTCGTCTATAAAGTATATTGCGGCGTATAGGTGACCAAACATTCTAATCATCGGCACTAAAATGGAAGAAAGGCCAATGCAATTAAGAAGTAGCTAGTATGAACTAAATGGAATGCCTCATACTTTGTTGGTCGAAACAAATATGAACATCCCGGGATGGCGTTAGTGAGGCCAGGTAGGATGCACAAGAGATTGATATTTGTGCCATCACACCAGGCTCACTAGCGACACCCGGAGTGTACGATTGACCGAACATTCTAATCATCGGCACTAAAATGGAAGAAAGAGCCAAGTGGTATCAACTAAATGGAATGCCTCATACTTTGTTGGTCGAAACAAATATTAACATCCAGAGATGGAGTAAGTGAGGCCGGGTAGGATGCACAAGATATTGATATTTGTGCCATCACACCAAGCCTCACTTGCTCCACCCCCGAGTGTACGAGTGATCGACCAACCATCTAATCATCGACAAGTAAATCACTTGGGGTAATGTTAAAATGTTTGTCTCCATATTTGGGAGACATTTTTAATATTGGAGTCTAGCTAATGGAAATCAAGAACTAGTCTTGATCTCCAAATGGTGATTAGAGGGAATTTATTCATCTTAAGCAACATTAGGGACAAATGGGATCATGCAAGGGACTTGGGTCATTTGGATCATAAGGCATCAATTAAGGAGGCAACCGGGGACAAAGGGAAACATTTGATGATCCATTATCATAGGCAACAAAGCGAGCAACTTTTTCCCCTCTAATCTAGCTAGAGTCCTTAAAAGAAATCCATCATAAGCATGGTCAAATACACATATATAGCATGGGGCGAGATGCTCCAAAGGGATTATATATTCATCACTTGGTAATTTGGAGAGCAAACAAGCGAGTAGCCATATCACTCAATCCAATAATATAGTAATTTGGATCATAAGGCATCAATTAAGGAGGCAACCAGGGGACAAAGGGAAACATTTTATGATCCATTATCATAGGCAACAAAGCAGCAACTTTTTCCCCTCTAATCTAGCTAGAGTCCTTAAAAGAAATCCATCATAAGCATGGTCAAATACACATATATAGCATGGGGCAGATGCTCCAAAGACATTTTTAATATTGGAGTCAACCCAAGTCCCAAGCCAGGCTACACACACACACACAGCCAAACAGCTCACCGAGCGAGTGTGCATGCCCAACGAGCACACACGAGCCGGTGAGTCACCACATGCTTGCCGGGCCAAAATGGGTAGAATACCCGGTTTGTATCATCATCCGGCTACTAAGCCATTTGGTGGAAGCAAGCCGAAGATCAGCCGAAGGAAATCACCAAGGGAACATTGGTATGTCGGTATGGTGACACTACCGAGAGAAATCCAACATGGATTAATCCCTAACTAGCCATCCAAACTCACCTAGCACCACACGGCTAGTTATACCATCGGAATATAGACATTTAAATGTCTATTTTGTTTTCAACGAGCAAAAGCTACTGGTAATCTAGTCATGGATCAACCAGATAGCATGAGAGAGTCACAACAACAGCCACAGAAAGGGGAGCCACCCTTGGACAACATAAAGGCTGTCAGGGCTACCTCAAACCCATAGGAACATTCACTAAGCCACTGCATCATAACCCAATAGGGCTCGAGCATGAGCTAGGGTACCCAATCAATGATTGGCAACCCTCTAGCTACATCCAGTCCATCCATGAGATCATTATCGCTCGGCAGTTCATCTCATTTATCTAATCAATCAAGTTAAACTAACCGGATAAATGAAATGCATAATTAACGAGTGCACTGGACTATTGCAAATGATCCGAGAGGACATTTAAATCCGACAAAGTAATTTGGAGAGCAAACAAGCGATAGCCATATCACTTGGTAATTTGGAGAGCAAACAAGCGAGTAGCCATATCACTCAATCCGACAAAGTAATTTCGTCGAGCACTTTGTGCCCGCACGGGAGAGGAAGAGGGAGGGGAGGGGAGAGGTGGAGCTCACCGACGATGCTGTTGGAGGAGCGGCCGGGTAGAGGAAGAGGGAGGGGCCGGGTAGGGGTGGACGAGGAGGTCGACGATGATGGCGGGGGCGGCGGCTCCTCCTCCTTGACGCGGAGCCGGCCCCTCCTCCTCCATGCGGCGGCCGCCCTCCTCCTCCACGCCGCGGCGGCTTGTGCTGCCGGTGGCGGGGATGGGTGGAGCGTGGCAGCATGCGGCCCTCGCGGAGGAAGGAGGCGGCGGCGGCGACGACGACAGCCACGCTCACCATGGAAGGCAGCGGCGCGCGAGGGAGAGGAAGAGGGGTGGACGAGGAAGTACGGGCGGCGGCGCGCGAGGGAGAGGAAGAGGGGTGGAGGAGGAAGAAGTACGGGCGGCGGCGCGCGAGGGAGAGGAAGAGGGGTGGACGAGGAAGAAGTACGGGGGGGGGGGGAGGGGGTACGGGTGGTTATAGAAGGCGCTATTTCTGTGGCGCACCAGCACAAGTGCGCCACAGAATCAACTACTTCTGTGGCGCACCAGAGCAGGTGCGCCACAGAAACACTTATTTCTGTGGCGCAGCAAGTCATGTGCGCCACAGAAATACCTACACTAATTATTGGTGGTGGCAGGATGTGGGCCCCACATAATTTACTGTGGCGCACGGCACGGTAGTGCGCCACAAAAATAGCTTATTTTGTGGCGCATTCTTCCTCGTGCGCCACAAAAAATCTTTCTGTGGCGCATTTATTTTGGTGCGCCACAGAACTAAGCTTTGCCTATAAGGGTTTTCCTACTAGTGTTAGAATAAAATAGAGGCACAATATCCTTCCAATCAAGAGAATGCTCATCCTTCAGCAGTTTATGCCAATGCGCCGCTTTACCAGACAACGACATAGAGAATAATTTCTTCTTCACTTGATCCATAGAGATACCTGCACACTTGAATAACCCGCATAATTCATGCAAAAACAGTAAATGATCTCCAGGATGGACAGTTCCATCCCCTTTATAGCGGTTATCCATTACACGTTCAATAATTTTCATAGGTATTTTATAGGGAATACTTTCAGTAGGTGCATTTAAAATTTCACAAGCATCATTAGAGTTATCGCATATGGGAGATAAAGTATTACCAGAGCAAATTTTCTCCCCTAAAAAGTCCACCTTCAGGTTATCATCCGAACCCCCTCCAGTATTAAGTTGTAAACAACAGACAATTGCATTAAGTATGGTGCGTAATGTAATCAACACAAATATCCTTAGACAAAGCATCGATGTTTTATCCCTAGTGGCAACAACACATCCACAACCTTAGAACTTTCTCGTCACTGTCCCAGCATTTAATGGAGGCATGAACCCACTATCGAGCATAAATACTCCCTCTTGGAGTCACAAGTATCAACTTGGCCGAGCCTCTACTAGCAACGGAGAGCATGCAAGAACATAAATAACATATATGATAGATTGATAATCAACTTGACATAGTATTCAATATCCATCGGATCCCAACAAACACAACATGAAGGATTACAAATAGATGATCTTGATCATGATACGCAGCTCACAAGATCTAACATGATAGCACAACGGGGAGAAGACGACCATCTAGCTACTGCTATGGACCCATAGTCCAGGGGTGAACTACTCACACATCGATCCGGAGGCGATCATGGCGATGAAGAGACCTCCGGGAGATGATTCCCCTCTCCGGCAGGGTGCCGGAGGCGATCTCCCGAATCCCCCGAGATGGGATTGGCGGCGGCGGCGTCTCTGTAAGGTTTTCCGTATCGTGGCTCTCGGTACTGGGGGTTTCGCGACGGAGGCCTTAAGTAGGCGGAAGGGCAGGTCAGGAGGCGTCACGAGGGGCCCACACACCAGGGCCGCGCGGGCCCGTTGCTGGCCGCGCCGCCCTGTTGTGGCGGCGCCTCGTGGCCCCACTTCGTGACTCCTTCGGTCTTCTGGAAGCTTCGTGCAAAAATAGGACCCTGGGCGTTGATTTCGTCCAATTCCGAGAATATTTCCTTACTAGGATTTCTGAAACCAAAAACAGCGAGAAAACATCAATCGGCTCTTCGGCATCTCGTCAATAGGTTAGTGCCGGAAAATGCATAATAATGACATATAATGTGTATAAAACATGTGAGTATCATCATAAAAGTAGCATGGAACATAAGAAATTATAGATACGTTTGGGACGTATCACTTAGCATATCTAGGGTTTGTGCTTGTAAACTAAACGATAGTTTAATTCCGCATTCTTACAAGACAAATCCGTAAGAGTTTTTAATTGCCTATTCACCCCCCCCCCTCTAGGCGACATCTCGATCTTTCAATTGGTATCAGAGCAAGGTCTCTCCTTGTTTAAGGCTTCACCGCCTTGAGAGTAAAGATGTTGGCTAATAATATAATGCACAATGACACAATTATCTTTGATGGCACAAATTATGTTTTATGGAGAAATTGCTTGCTTTATAACCTTCGGACCTCGTGTCCAAATATAGAGCAATTTCTAGATGTAGGTTTTTCTCCTCTGATGGATTCTCAAAATCTATATTTAGAGGATGAGAAAAACTTACATCTTGAAGCTCAAGTATCTAATGAGCTTGTATTCTCCTTGAGACCAGATTTTCATAGGTTCTTGATATATATAAAGCGAAAATCGTCTCATGAGATGTGGATCAAGCTTAAGGAAATGTTTGGTGGATCCACTTCTCATTTGGTCGGTGGTGACTCCGAGGAGCTCTCTTCCCCTTCACATCATGAAGAGCTCCAAGTTGCTTCCACCTCCGGCCGTGATGAGTTATCATCTTCTTCCACTTCACCAACGTGTAGCAAGACACGAGGTAATGATATGGTGAGTGGTGAGGAAAATTGCAATGTTGATATTGTGCTCAATAGTGATGATTCTTCATCTCTATCCCATTGCAATGCTTCCTCTTTGGACTTAAACACATCTAGCATTGAAAATAATCTACATGCTTGTGTTGATAGTCCTTGCATATCATGTGTAAATTGCTTACATAAATCTCATGATGATATGCTTACTTTGTCTTGTTCCCATAACCAAAATGCATCTATTCCCTCTAGTTGGTTGTTGACTAACAATGTAGAGGAAACCGAACACTCTATGGATCAAGACACGGTTTCAAATGAGGATTCAAGAATATCTTCATCTTCATTCTCCGGTTTGCACATGTGCCTTATGGCAAAAGGATCAAAGGTATCTCCTACTTTGACTCCTAACACATCCTCTAACGATGAGAATGATGATGATGATAATGATGAAGAATATAATACCTTGGTGCATGATATGGCAAGTGTATATTCTTCTCTTCATGGTAATAAAGAAGCTCGTGCTAATCTCGAACACTCTATGGAAACCTTGAATAAATATAGGGAAACCATAGTGTAGCTGGAGTCCCATATTGAAAATGGGAAAATGAGATTCAATCTCCTCAAGCAAGAGCTAAAAGATGAGAAGCATACTAATTTTATGCTCACACAAAAAATTGAATCCTACGAGCTTGAAAATGAAAAATCTATTGATGATGCTTGTGCTACTAACTCTAACTCTTGTGAAGCATTGATGTCTACGTGTGCTTCTATTCTTGTAGACATCGTTGGGCCTCCAAGAGCAGAGGTTTGTAGAACAGCAGCAAGTTTCCCTTAAGTGAATCACCCAAGGTTTATCGAACTCAGGGAGGTAGAGGTCAAAGATATCCCTCTCAAGCAACCACCGCAATTAAGATACAAGAAGTCTCTTGTGTCCCCAACACACCTAATACACTTGTCAGATGTATAGGTGCACTAGTTCGGCGAAGAGATAGTGAAATACAAGTAATATGGATGATTATAAGTAGTAATTGCAATCTGAAATAAAAATGGCAGCAAGCAAACATGTAGCAGAACTTGTTGGAAACGGTGTTTCAATGCTTAGAAACAAGGCCCGAGGATCATACTTTCACTAGTGGACACTCTCAACAATGATCACATAACTGAATAAATAAATGCTACTCTTAAACACTCTCTTGTTGGATAACAAACACCATTCATTGTGTAGGGCTACAAGAGCACCCTCAAGCCAGAGTAAACAAGATCCACAACTTCATAAAGGAAACACACACGATGCGCACACTGTCACCATCACACTGTGGAGAGTGAATCCGGAGTTCATATTAAAGTAACCTCTATAGTGCATAATAGACTGTTGCAATTTAGACAGAGTACTAACATAGCATACACACTGTCAACAATAGCTATGAAAGGGGGAATAGATCACATCAATACTATCATAGTAATAGTTAACTTCATAATCTACAAGAGATTACAATCATAACCTACGCCAAGTACTACATGATGCACACACTGTCAACTTTACATCATGGAGGAGGAATAGACTACTTTAATAACATCACTAGAGTAGCACATAGATTAATAGCGATACAAAGCTCGTGATCACATAAAGATCACACAATGGGAGAGAGAGATGAACCACATAGCTACCGGTAGAGCCCTCAGCCTCGGGGGAGAACTACTCCCTCCTCATCATGGGAGATAGCAACGGATATGAAGATGGAGGTGGTGTCGATGGAGATGACTCCGGGGGCAATTCCCCGTCCCGGCGGCGTGCCGGAACAGAGACTTCTCTCCCCCGAAACTTGTCTTTGCGATGGCTGCGGCTACGGAACTCTTCGTGGAATATCGTTGATTGATTTAGGGTTTTCGCGACGGACAGAATATATAGGCGAAAGGGTGGAGTCGGAGGAGCCAGGGGGTGGCCTCCCCACCTGGTGGCGCGGCCAGGGAGGGGCTCGCGCCCAGGTATGGTGTGGGCCCCCTTGGCCCCCCTCCGGCACTTCTCTGGCTCTCTGGGTCCGTCTCGGTAAAATAGAAGGTTCGGCTTTTGTTTCATACAATTCCGAGAATATTTCCTGTGTAGGATTTCTGAAACCAAAAACAGCAGAAAACAGGAACTGGCGCTTCGGCATCTTGTTAATAGGTTAGTACCGGAAAATGCATCAAAATGATATAAAGTATGAATAAATCATGTAGGTATTGTCATAAAACTAGCATGGAACATAAGAAATTATAGATACGTTGGAGACATATCAAGCATCTCCAAGCTTAGTTCCTACTCGCCCTCGAGTAGGTAAACGATAAAAAGAATAATTTCTGAAGTGACATGCTACCAACATAATCTTGATCAATACTATTGTAAAGCATATGATATGAATGAAGTGATTCAAAGCAATGGTAAAGATGATGATTAAACAACTGAATCATATAGCAAAGACTTTTCATGAATAGTACTTTCAAGACAAGCATCAATAAGTCTTGCATAAGAGTTAACTCATAAAGCAATGATTCTTAATAAAAGATTTTGAAACAACACGAAAGAAGATTTAAGTTTCAGAAGTTGCTTTCAGCTTTCAACATGTATATCTCATGGATAATTGTCAATACAAAGCAATATGATGAGTGCAAATGAGCAAGTATGTAAGAATCAATGCACACAGTTGACACAAGTGTTTGCTTCTAAGATAGAAAGAAGTAGGTAAACTGACACAACATAAGGTTAAAGAAAGGCCCTTCGCAGAGGGAAGCAGGGATTACTCATGTGCTAGAGCTTTTTATTTTGAAAATATGGAAACAATGTTGTCAACGGTAGTAATAATTCATATGTGTTATGCATAAGACCTCCTATAAGTTGCAAGCCTCATGCATCGAATACCAATAGTTCTCGCACCTTGTCCTAATTAGCTTGGATTTCCATGGATTATCATTGCATTACATATGTTTCAACCAAGTGTCACAAAGGGGTACCTCTATGCCACTCGTACAAAGGTCCAAGGAGATAGATCGCATTTGATTTCTCAGTTTTGATAGATCTCAACTTGAGGACATCCATACCGGAACAACATAGAAAACAGATAATGGACTCCTCTTTTTAATGCTTAAGCATTCAACAACAGATAATATTCTCATAAGAGATTGAGGATTAATGTCCAAATTGAAACTTCCACCATGATACATGGCTTTGGTTGGCGGCCCAATGTTCTTCTCTAACAATATGCATACTTAAACCATTTAATCATGATAAATCACCCTTACTTCAGACAAGACGAACATGCATAGCAACTCACATGATATTCAACAAAGGTGTAAAAAGTTGATGGCGTCCCCAGAAACATGGTTACCGCTCAAGAAGCAACTTATAAGAAATAAGATACATAAGCAACATATTCAATATCACAATAGTTTTTAAGCTATTTTCCCATGAGCTATGTATTGCAAAGACAAGGAATGAAATTTTAGAGGTAGCACACAAGAAATTTACTTTGGAATGGCAGAAAAATACCACATATAGGTAGTTATGGTGGACACAAATGGCATGAGTTTTGGCTCAAGGTTTTTGGATGCACGAGAAGCATTTCCTCTCAGTACAAGGCTTTGGCTAGCAAGGTTGTTTGAAGCAAACACAAGTATGAACCGGTACAAAGCAAAACTTACATAAGAACATATTGCAAGCATTATAAGACTCTACACTCGTCTCCTTGTTGCTCAAACACTTTTACCGAGAAAATATCTAGACTGTAGAGAGATCAATCATGCAATCCAAATTTCAACAAGCTCTACAGTTGTTCTCCACTAATAGGTTTAAACTACATGATGCAAGAGCTTAAACATGATCTATGAGAGCTCAAAACAATTGCCAAGTATCAAATTATTCAAGACATATACCATTTCCCACATGAAGCATTTTCTGTTTCCAACCAAATAGCAATCAACGAAGCGGTTTTCAACTCCGCCATGAACATTAAAGTAAACCTAAGAACACCAGTGTTCATATGAAAAAGCGGAGCGTGTCTTTCTCCAACACAAGGAATGCTAGGATCCGATTTTATTCAAACAAAAGCAAAAACAAACAGACGCTCCAAGTAAAGCACATAAGATGTGAAGGAATAAAAATATAGTTTCACTAGAGGTGACCTGATAAGTTGTCGATGAAGAAGGGGATGCCTTGGGCATCCCCAAGCTTAGATGCTTGAGTCTTCTTGAAATATGCAGGGATGAACCACGGGGGCATCCCTAAGCTTAGACTTTTCACTCTTCTTGATCATATTATATCATCCTCCTCTCTTGACCCCTGAAAACTTCCTCCAAACCAAACTCAAAACAATCCCATTAGAGGGTTAGTGCATAATCAAAAATTCACATGTTCAACAAGGAAACAATCATTACCAACATTTCTGGACATTACCCAAGGCTACTGAAAGTTAATGGAACAAAGAAATCCACTCAACACAGTAAAAGAGGCAATGCGAAATAAAAGGCATAATCTGTCAAAACAGAACAGTCCGTAAAGACGAATTTTTTCGAGGCACTTAACAAGCTCAGATGAAAAATCTCAAATTGAATGAAAGTTGCGTACATATCTGAGGATCACGCATGAATTGTTTCAGCATTTTATGAGTTTCCTACAGAGAGATCTACTCAAATTCGTGACAGGTAAAAATCTGTTTCTGCGCAGGAATCCAAATCTAGTATCAACTTTACTATCAAAGACTTTACTTGGCACAACAACATGATAAGGAGAGGTTGCTACAGTAGTAATAACTTCCAAGACACAACAAAACAGTAGCAAAATAAAAATAACATGGGTTATCTCCCAAGAAGTGCTTTCTTTATAGCCATTAAGATGGGCTCAGTAATTTTAATGATGCTCGCGCAAGAAATAAGAGTTGAAGCAAAAGAGAGCAACAAAAGGCAATAAGAAACACTTTTAAGTCTAACCCACTTCCTATGAAAATAAATCTTGTAAATAAACAAGTCATGTAAGCATAATGCAACAAGCATAGGAAAACAAGACAAGCGCAACTTCAAGATTTTCAACATAAAGAGGGGAAACTTAATATTATTAAGATGCATATAACCATGTTTCCCTCTCTCATAATAACTTTTAGTAGCATCATGAACAAACTCAACAATATAACTATCACATGAAACATTCTTATCATGAGCTACATGCATAAAATTATTACTCTCCACATAAGCATAGTCATCTTATATTTACTAATTGGAGACTCCCTACGAGCCTCCACGCTAATTCTAGAGGTTAGAAAATATTGACCATCTAATTAAGCCACGATCAATCTACAACCGTTAGATGATAATAGCACACCTTTCCGACCCGCGTGACCCCTCCAATCGTATCTTCTTCCCAAAAAGAAGAACGTCGGCTCCTCTCTGATCTCTCGGCCGCCGCCTTCTCTCCAATCTCAGCGGGGCAATTAATCTGGCAGCGATGTCCACATTCCCAATGATCCCAATTACTTATGCAAGTGCGCCAGTGCATGATGTAGAGAAAAGTTGCTTCCGTCCTCCCGTCGTTTGAGGATTCCGAGCGCGGCGGCAGCAGCAGCAATCTACTCCCGTACATAACTCTGGTTGTTTCTAAAGACATGAGGTACGCAAAGAGCCACGTATTTTTAATCATATCTATGAGCTAGCTATTGCATCAGAGATAATTTGCCAAGCCGGGTGCCTCCAATGGTACAGCATCGGAAGGTCCATATTCGTGTATTGTAAAACATAGCTAGCTTGATTTCTCACCCTATTGTATATACGCTTGGCTTATCTAAGCATGGTGACTACCGGTTACACCCAGCAATTTATTATCTATTTAGTACATCTAACTTGTGGCCTGTACGATTTATATGCACCTGATTCTCATATATCTGTCTTTTTGAGATAATTAAAACCCATAGCATTAAACATTATTTGGAAAACTGTACGTATCAAGATTAGTCTTATTTACTCATAATGAAAAAGATAACTATTTGCACATCACAAGAACAATAATATGATATATTTCAAAAAAAAGGTTGAAATCCGGCCTTTGAACAAAAGTGATAAAATCAAATTAGGCTTGAATTACATACATGAAGATAGTTGTACGGCTAATGCAAACTACACATTTAAGATATTGTTAGTATTATTTATATAAAACATATAAATTAGCATATGTTTTTTTCCCATGTTCTTACTATAAAAGGGGAGGATCAGTTCAAGTTTGACTCGATTTTATTTGGAGCAGCAGGGGATGCCTAGCAACAGAAAGAACAAATTCTCACTGGTAATAGAGAGGATAAAGCACATGATTTATGTTTCCACGCTTGATACAGTAACAGTCAGTGTACTAGAACATTGAGGACATGTCAGATCCAAATTCAATTTTGTCTACAACGGTGGTAGAAATATTGTCACAGGGAGAGAATGATATCGTTTTGACATAAAACATAGGTTCATCCGGCGTGTATTTATAATTTTGTAAAACTTTCATGTCCATATGTACAGTGCATACAGCAAAAAGAAACTTCTCAAACAAAGACAAATGTTTTTTTATGAAGACATGAAACTCAGTATATTGCTTTTACTCTGCTTTGTGAATCAGGTTAGCTAATTGGTCCTCGCAATCCTTTCGAGATGAAATCATGTCTCCCTGTCCGTATGGGCATGGCTAAATCCAAATGGAAGAAGGATTTAAATGAAAGACATACCTTGCTACTACAGGAATTTGATACTGACCTGCAAGCATGCAAAGGTACGCTGACATGTTGTTAAAACATCTACTAACGTGCTGTTTTCATACTCTTCTAACTATATATGTTAACTGAATCGATTTTTTCTTCTAAAAGTAATAACTGACTGTTTCTTTGCTATGCTGATATTTTGTGGCAACGATCAAACAAAGTCTAATGTGCGGAGATCATCTTTTTCTGTCTATCGTTCCTCGGAAGATTGGTTGTATTTGAACCCATGAGGGCATAGCCAATTTCTCTTAGCAGGACCAACATCAAACTTTAAGTATCTAAGAGAAAATATATTGCATACTGATATAAATCAAGATAGATAAAGAGAGAGTTGGTTTGTTCTTATATGAATACATTCTAAAATTAAAATTTCAAACTGGAAATAACTTATGCATAGGCTTCAATTGCAGATTTAAAATAGTTCACCGGTTTAGAAGTTGACTGAGAATTAAGCTAATTCTCAACTAACTTAGAATTAGTAAAAAAATACATAAATACTTAAGTTCTTTAATTGTATGAAAATTGAGTGACAATGAAATATAATTTGAGTAAAGGAAAAGTATATACGAATTAGAAAGTGTGATGGCATAATTCTCACTCTTTCCCACTATCCCCGTAATATTAAAGAAAATATTAAGATCTAAAAAGTAAATGTTGCAACAGAATGTAGACACACTAGATACATGTATCATGAACCTTTTAAAGACACTTGCATGGAAAATGAAATTGTTGTTAATGATTGCAATTAAGATACAAGAAGTCTCTTGTGTCCCCAACACACCTAATACACTTGTCAGATGTATAGGTGCACTAGTTCGGCGAAGAGATAGTGAAATACAAGTAATATGGATGATTATAAGTAGTAATTGCAATCTGAAATAAAAATGGCAGCAAACAAACATGTAGCAGAACTTGCTGGAAACAGTGTTTTAATGCTTAGAAACAAGGCCCAGGTATCATACTTTCACTAGTGGACACTCTCAACAATGATCACATAACTGAATAAATAAATGCTACTCTTAAACACTCTCTTGTTGGATAACAAACACCATTCATTGTGTAGGGCTACAAGAGCACCCTCAAGCCGGAGTAAACAAGCTCCACAACTTCATAAAGGAAACACACACGATGCGCACACTGTCACCATCACACCGTGGAGAGTGAATCCGGAGTTCATATTAAAGTAACCTCTAGAGTGCATAATAGACTGTTGCAATTTAGACCGAGTACTAACATAGCATACACACTGTCAACAATAGCTATGAAAGGGGGAATAGATCACATCAATACTATCATAGTAATAGTTAACTTCATAATCTACAAGAGATTACAATCATAACCTACGCCAAGTACTACATGATGCACACACTGTCAACTTTACATCATGGAGGAGGAATAGACTACTTTAATAACATCACTAGAGTAGCACATATATTAATAGCGATACAAAGCTCATGATCACATAAAGATCACACCATGGGAGAGAGAGAGATGAACCACATTGCTACCGGTAAAGCCCTCAGCCTCGGGGGAGAACTACTCCCTCCTCATCATGGGAGACAGCAACAGCGATGAAGATGGCGGTGGTGTCGATGGAGATGACTCCGGGGCAATTCCCCGTCCCGGCGGCGTGCCAGAACAGAGACTTATGTCCCCCGAAACTTGTCTTCGCGATGGCTGCGGCTACGAAACTCTTCGTGGAATATCGTCGATTGATTTAGGGTTTTCGCGACGGACAGAATATATAGGCGAAAGGGTGGAGTCGGAGGAGCTAGGGGGTGGCCTCCCACCTGGTGGAGCGGCCAGGGAGGGGCCCGCGCCCAGGTATGGTGTCCCCTTGCCCCCCTCCGGCACTTCTCTGGCTCTCTGGGTCCGTCTCGGTAAAATAGAAGGTTCGGCTTTTGTTTCGTCCAATTCCGAGAATATTTCCTGTGTAGGATTTCTGAAACCAAAAACAGCAGAAAACAGGAACTGGCGCTTCGGCATCTTGTTAATAGGTTAGTACCGGCAAATGCATCAAAATGATATAAAGTATGAATAAATCATGTAGGTATTGTCATAAAACTAGCATGGAACATAAGAAATTATAGATACGTTGGAGACGTATCAAGCATCTACCTTAGAGGAGAATGTTGAGCTAAGGGCTCAACTAGAGTTGCTAACTAGCAATTATAGGGAATTGGAAGAAAGTCATAAAAAGCTCTCAAGCTCTCATGATGATCTTCTAATTTCCTATGATGGGCTAAAGTTAGCTCATGATGCCAGTATCACTAAATTAATATCTTGTAAGTCTCATGTGGACATTAGCACAACCTCAACTCAAAATGCTATTTTGCCATGTGCTAGTCCTTGTAATCCATCTAGTCAAACTAGTGATACACCTTGTGTTGGCTTACTCACTTTTCCTTGTTGCTCTAACAAGGAAGCTTCTACTTCCTCTAGTACTTGTACTTCTACTAACCATGTAGAGGAAATCAAAGAGCTCGAGGCCCAAGTCCTTTCTTTGAAGAAAGACTTGGAAAAGCGTCATGAAGGGAAATCCGCACTTGACAAGATGCTAAGTGTGCAACAATCCCCCAATGACAAGAGTGGACTTGGATTCAACTCCAATAACAAGAACAAGTCCAAGAGCAAGAGCAACAAGAAGAAGGGCCAAGACAAAGTCAAGGATCCGGCCAAGTTGGTTTGCTTCAAGTGCAAGGTTGAAGGGCATCATGTTAGATCATGCCCATTGAAGAAGAAGAAGCACTTGAGTGAGAAACAACAAGGGAAACGGCCACAAGGTCAAGGTCAAGCTCATGCTCGACCTCAAGTTGAAGATAGGCCACTTCCCAAGAAGAATCAAGATATTTTTCCCCAAGATAAGAAATCAATAAAGAAGAAAAAGGGGAACACTTGCTACTTATGTCGTGAGAAGGGGCACTTTGCTTCTTGTTGCTTAGGTGGTACCTTATATAACCCTATAATTGTTGATGATGATTATTCTCTAGGGAAGGATAAGGATGGCAATGTGTTTGCCAAGTTTGTTGGAACTCAAAGTGGTTTCAAGAAAAGAACCATTTGGGTTGCCAAGCCTATTGTGACTAACCTCTTAGGACCCAACTTGGTTGGGGACCAACAAGCTCAAACTTGATCAATAGGTACGAGTGGAGGTCATTGGAGACTTGGCTACTTCATGAAGAATTAAGGGATCTTCATATATTATATTTTGATCAAGCCAAGCCGTATGGATTATCATCTATACCTTATATCCAATGTTCCTCCTTGCGGTAACTTATACTTCAACTCATCATATTTATTGTAAGTTATTTGCCCCTTTGCATGTGGTTTTGTACCAAATATGTGTATGTATGTGTTGTGTCTTACTTACCTATCTTGTGTATTCAAGTATGTTTGTTTGACTCATCATATACTTGTGTATTGTTGTGAGCCTAATGCATCTTGATGACACCTTATTTGGCTCTCTTTGAGTGATTAATGGAACGTCCCATTTTGGGGGAGTGATATGCATTGTGCATCTCTCTTTCTTTAAAATGTGTGTATATGGGTACCACCACTTAGTATTGATATTGCAAGATTATCTAGTCACTATGTGGTGTGTCATACTCATGAGAAATTCAAATTCTAATGTCCATTAATCATCTCTAGTCGATTTTAATTGCCTCTTGATTAGAAGAAATGCTTTATCATATTATGGGAGAGTAATATGTTTTGTACATATCACAAGCCTAGAAAATTTGAACATATGAGGTTATGCCACTTAGAGTTGATGCTCTTAATTATCTTGTTCCTAGGTGGCATGTTTGCTCAAACAAGCTCCACTTCTATTAAAAAAAACTTTTAGTGGCTCATCTTATGGATTCTTGTTTGAGTAAGAAATTCTTGGTACGGTTTTTCCTCAAATACATATCTCTATATCTTATTTGGGACACCGTTTGCTTCAAGTTATTCTAATCATTGTTGTGCGTGATTGTTTGACTAGTTGAAGCTATCAAGAATCTTCATCCGTGCATAGTGCTTAATTCTATATACTTATCCTATGCCTTTTATTGTGAAGTTGATCCTTACTATCATTGTCAATTCACCACCGGAAATTATTTCCAATATACTCATTGTCTTTGACAATTGATAACCTTGTATGTGGTTGAATTCATGGATCATCTTCACCTTGGATTGCCTCTTATTTACTTATTTTATTTCCAAGAAATCTTTTTTGCTCCCACGTGTCTTCTTTGTCCCTTTGAAAAATCTTTTGATAAATTCTCTTGATTCATATCAAGTGTTTGTTTTGGAAGACAAACCTTTTCCTTACGGTACATTGTGCCATTGTGAAAAGTGTAGAGGGTTTGGTTTATTTGTTTGAACCTTGCTCTTTTTGGGAGTTTGCTATCTCATTCCTTCTTACATGTTTTATTTGCTTGAATGAGATAAATCTTTGAGCATGTTTGCTTTATTTCATCCTTTATGCTCAATGGTTTCTTCTTAGTTCATTTGTTGAACTTTTTTGAACAAATCTTTTGTGATTTGCGTCTTTGATATAATTTGGACAATAAATTTGTTTGGTCACACCTTTATACCTTCTTCAATTCATTTGGTGTCTTGTCCAAAGTATATCTCTCTTGGATCTTTAAAAGTCTTTGTGCGTGCTTATATGTAATTTATTTATATTTATAGCATGCTTTCTTTCTTCGATCCATTATATAGGGTATACTCCATCAAATCCTAAACGGCTAAGATGTGCATGAAATTCAAAATTCATCTATAAATATGCACATGTTTATATGGAGTGTATCCTATGTATTGTGGTTAGTCTAACCATTTTGGACCCAATAAGTTTGGGGACCAAGATGTACTTGAATGTTGCTTTAGGTACATTGGAGATGCAATGGAGGCTTGTCTCATCTATAAGGAAGGTGTTATCACCATATGATAATTGGAGTCAAGCTAGGATGATGAATGAACTCTTATCTACTACATCACGCCATTGCTATCTCGGTAACAAGTATCTTATTCATGCATACTCCTATAGCATCCAACCTCTTGTAGGTTGCATCTTGGCATGAAATTATTTATTTCGAAAATATTGCGGTTCTTGAAAAAGTCTATTTAAAGAAAACTTCTTATTGAACATTTGAGTAATTTGAGAAGATGCATATGATAGGAATATACATATCATATATATGATTCACCTATCACAAATATGCTCTCTAGCAATTTATTGCATGTCAATTTCTCAAAGAGCTCTTATGTGCAATATTGATGAAATTGTGAAATAAATCCGTATTTGTGATACTTGTTGCCTTTCTCAAAACATTCCAACTAGCTTTACTTCCCTTATTGTTAGTTGCGATGTTTTTGAGATTTTCTTGGTTGAAGCTCATCCATATACCACAAATGAATATTGAAGCCATAGGCTATATATGTTTGTTAAGCAAACATCCTTTGGTATATTTTATGACTTCATCTTGGATATCTTGTCTTATTTATTGTGTTAACCTCTTGTGTGTGCATGTTTCTTTATGGATCACTATGTCCACTTTAGAAACTTATATACATGAGAGCGTTAATCCATCACCTTGAGATCCTTGTTCTTTGCCAACCATCTTTTACCCTTTTGTTTTTAGTAGTGTTGGTAAAGAAGATTTATGAGTTCTTGGTTTACTTGTTTTTCTTCATGCACTCATATCTCGTAATTATTGGACTCAAGTTATTCTTGATAAGCATATTATCTTTATCTTGGTTGTGTTCTAAATGATATAGAGGGAGTGAGGATTCCATGTTTATGCATATTGTATTCAAATGCAAACATTATAAATTATGCACGAACCTTGGGGAGCTTCCTTATTTTTAGAGCACTATATCTCTCTTATCATGATATCTTTGTTTGTCCAATTGGTTCTTTGATTGCTTGCTTTATTTGTTAAAGCTTCCTTCGCCATGTTATTCTTGTGCAATCTTTGATCCTCAATATAGTTTGACTTCCTTCAAATATTCATCATTGGATATGTGCATTTGATTCCACTCAAATTATGAGAAGTGCACACCTTGGGGAGGAACTCACATTATATTGGCTTTCTAAATTTTTCACCCATTTTGGCACTCGATGCCAATGGGGGAGAAGTTTAGAGGGTTTAAGGGAATGGTTTTATTCTTAAGTTTGGTTTGTGCTTAAGTGTTTTGCCTCGCATACATTCCATATTTATATGTCTTGCATGGTTGTATATATATAGTGGAAATTGTCCCAAAGGATAATCTTGACAATGTATGCAATGAATTCATGTTCATCACACGTGCATACATTGTGGGGGAGTTTGCTCTATATATATTGGCTCTACTCACATCTCTTGCATTAGTTGTAGTTGTGTGAGTAGAGTTGGTTTTGATATGGGATAGTAGCTTTGTGTTACTTGACCATATCAAATACAACCTCTTGTATACAACTTATTATCGGGTAAGTTGAGTACTTGTCTCTAATATTCATTATATAAACCCTCTTATTGTGGTTGTCATCAACTACCAAAATGGGGGAGATTGTAAGGGTATATTGCCCCTATGTGTGGTTTTGGTAATTAATGACAACCCCTATGGACTAATGTTTTCATTGAGTTTATATGAAGGAATATTCCATAGGTACTACTTGTATTCCATATGTTGGATTCAAGTATGGATGCCATGAAGATAAAGATACACCTTGTGTATTGGCATCAAGATCATCGATTTGAAGATATATATGTGATATGATCAAGAAGAAGAAATGAAGATGGAGTTCTTATGTGGAACTCAATATTAGTCATGCTCTATCTTATGTGATAAGCAATGGATGATCAAGATCTTGAGAGCTTGATTCCAAGTGAAGAATTCTTTATATACATCTCAAGATAAGTATGATAGAGTATGAGAAGATACAAGGTTGAGTCGTGCAAGTTCAAGATGGGCATCTCAAGTGGATCACATACTTGAAGCTTGCCGTCCATGTGGCGATAATGGACATGTGAAGATGTGCATCAATGGAGCTTTCCCATCATGGTGTATGGGGGAGCATTTGTGAGTCTTCACGAAGCAACGGTGATCAAGTTGAGGCATTCCGGCTTGTGTGGAGCTTGAAGAGCTATCATCAAGATCAAGCGGGATGCTCAAGGCAAAGGTATGACCTTGATAGGTTTTGCTTTTACTGGTCTCAAGGTGGTTGATGGGAGACCGGATTATAGGATAGATAACCACACTATTAAGAGGGGCTTTCGATTGGGTAACTTGATCTCATCGTCTTAGGGAGCTCAATCCTTTGCATACTTTGCATATCCCTATTGCTTCTTGGTGTTTCTTGGTGTGAGGTTCTTGTGCTTGTTGCTAGCTTTACAACAAGATCAAGTTCATCGAAAACGGAGTTCGCATGCATCTTCTATTGCGTTTTCGAGGTTGGGTGATTTTACCGGTTATTTATGATATAAGGTTCTACCTTTTATATTCATGATAAAATCCCCTCCTACAGATTCTTGTGTTTTCACTTTCTATAGGATAGCATTTGTTGTTATCTTTCAAACAAAACTGGTTTCATTCGAATCGAAGTTCGGGAGCATTTGCTATTAAAGAAAAGGGAAAAAGGAGAAAAGAATAAAAAGAAAAGAAAAAGAAAGGGGGGGGTAGCCGGCCGGCCGACCGGCCTGACCGGCCCACCCGGCCGACACCGGCCCGGGCGCTGACGCCGGCCGGGCGTCGTTCTGTGGCACCCTCGACCTTGTCCGGCCTGCGTGCCCGGTCGCCGACCGGCCCACCCGGTGCCTCACCCAGCCTAGCCGGACACACCGCCGGCCCGCGCACGTTGAGCGCCCCCGCGCTATCTACCGCCCCTGCTGGGCCTTCCCTCCCACCGCGCGGCCCACCCGCCACTTCCGGCCTGCGGTCCGGTCCGGCCGGGCTGTTGACCGGCCTGTCCGGCTCCAGCTCCGGTCGGCCGGCTGGGCCGCCGGCTGGGCACTATTCTGGCCCATTTTTCTGCGTTTTTCTTTGTCTTTTTCTCCCCAACGGTTATTTCTTCCTCCTAACTATAAATAGCCTTCTCCCACCTTGAGTTGAGTTAGTTCTTCCATTCTCTCTCCTCCATTGTTGCATTTGAAGAACTTGCTCTCTCTCTTGTCTCCCCCATGATTCTTGCTCATTTTTGAGGGATCTAAGAGAGGAGATCTAGATCTACACTTCCACCAAACCATTTCTTCTCTAAGTGAGGGGAACTCTTGGGATCTAGATCTTGGAGTCTTTTATTGACTTTCCCCATTGTTCTTCCTCTCCAATCTCATCCTAGCATTTGTTGTTTGGGTGGGATTTGAGTGTGAAGGATTTGAACACCTCTAGTGTTCTTGCTTTGCATCATTGCACAGTGTTGAGCTCTCCACCACGATTAGTTCGAGTGAGAGACCGTGAGCCTGTTACTCTTGGAGGGAGACCTCCTAGTTGGCTTGGTGTTTGGTGCTCCGGTGATCTCTTCAAGAAGATTGTGAAGAGGCCCGGGCTTCTCCTTCGTGGAGCTTGTGAAGTGTTTGTGGAGCTTGCCATCTCCGGAGCGGAGGAAAAGCTAACCATAAGGAAAGAACCATTATCCTTCGTGGGTGTGGTTCGGAGAATAGGGTCACTACAAGAAATGTGTTAACTAGTGACCTTCCTACAGTGACCACGAGTAAGCTGGTCATAAATCTATAACCATTTCGCAATAAATGGTCGTCTTCCGTTTGGGAGGGTCCAAACCCTAAATCCTTGCGACCATTTTCTTCAGAAAGGTCTTAATTTTCTTACATGAATTGGTCATAATGTAGATGATAGGTATACAGTCTTTTTTTAGCCCGATTGAGACCAATTTAAATGGTCCTAACGGCTAATTTAAGATGCTCAGATACCTCAACAATTTTGCCTACATGTCATGTCTACATGTCAATTTTCACTTGCATGTCGTGTCTATGTGACAATCGTGTCTATGTGTCAACGTCCACGTAGATGTCACGTCAAAAAAAGTGCACCTAGACGTACAGTGGTCCGTGATAGCATTTTCACTTCCCGCCTAGTCTTCCTTCCAGATTCTACGATTATTTCGCACGCCGCCACTCGTCCTTGGAATTATTTTCATTTCCCTCGCCGTTTTCCCTCCCAGCTCGAAGTCGAAAATGAACCGAGCAAGTCTTATCCTCCCAGTCTCCCACTTTTTTTTCGAGTGTGCCAGTCTCCCACTTTCCCCTCTTCACAACCCTAACCCTAGCACCCTTTTGCCCCAACTATCTCTTCACCGCACACCACCACCATTATCCCCATTCTTTCTCAGATCCACCCATGGCAGCCGCACAGCACCCTATCCTCCGCCCATCTCCGCATCTGGCAGCTTGGAGCTCGCCCACGGGAGAACGCGCAGTCCCCAAAGCGTACCAACCACCGCTTCCTGGACTTTGATTCGCGGAGGTTGCGACCTCCTTGGCGGCGTGGCCCCTCCTCTCCGGTGGTGAGGGCGTCCAGGGGTCCTGGTTTCAGCTGATGTCCGCATCCGCGGCCGTGCAGGCGAAGGACGAGGCGGCGTCGGCGCCCAAGGCGTGGATGGGCGGAAGAAGGCTTCTTGGACACTAGGCTTCTCCAGCCGCCAAGCCCACGCTGGACACGTCCGGAATGTAGCCAAGCACGCCACTGGTGTCGAGATCAACACGAAGGTATACCCCTATCGGAACCTGACTAACCTTCTGTTCTTCCTCTACATCGTATAGTTTGGTTGATCTGTCCTGCTGGTTCGTTCATTTTGCATGACTGGATCCCGAGTTAGGTCGTTCTCACTTGTGTGAGTGATATTTTACATGCCTGCAGCTCTCTACTTGAATATGGACACATACCGGGAAGGTATAGGAGTAGGACTACAATAGCCATTCAAGGGAAATACATCAAGATGACTTCATAGACTCTGCTTAATTCATGTTTGGCTTGATTAAATAATTACATGAATTGGTTCTCTGTATGTAAAATAATTATGTTCCTCTAGATCTTATGAACCATGGGTTTGTTAAAATTTTGCTTCTACTTGATGATTGATTCATGGAAATTAGTATTTTATCTGCCTATGGTAAGGGGACTGCATTTTTTTATGTTCCATACATTACTGGTTCCATTCTGGCAGTATTTGGTAGTCGTTGACCTCAATTGACTAGTTTTGTAGAATATATCTGTTTGCATGTACACTTTTCGAGACCTTTGTACTACTGTTGTTGTCATACTGCTACAAATATTGTCTAGTCGTTCAGCTATGTATTGTTGGATAGTTGTTACAACAGCAATATTTCAATCAGAACCCCATGAAGTTGTTACAACAATATAAAAAGAATAGTTACAATATAAACTATTAAGCACAAATATGGTTTAGCAATACTGCCTTGCAGTTCTTGGATCGTTCAGTGTGCTTAATAGTTTATATTGTAACTATTCTTTTTATATTGTTGTAACAACTTCATGGGGTTCTGATTGAAATATTGCTGTTGTAACAACTTAATGGGATTCTGATTGAGGTTTCGTTGTTTCTGTGGCGTTCTAATTGAGGTTTTGGTGTTGATTTATTTCTGCAAGGACGAGCTCCTTGGTAAGCAACACATCTCTGTTGGCGTCGTCTTCAGGTCGTGAGGGATGCCCACCAAGGTGCTCACCATCACCACATCAAAGTCCTTTTGACATTTTGACTTAACATAAATTAATCTTGTAGATAGACTTAACGACTCTTTACTTTGGTGTCTAGAGTTTCTCTTGTTCCCAGTTGTTTCATATGCTGTGTTATTAGCTTTTCTCATGTGTACTTCTCGACCAGATCCCCTCCTGCTACTTGTTCCTCGCCAACGCCGATGGGAGCGCAGGTCAGACTTCTACATGGATGACTGGCTGCGACGGGCAGCGTCAACGATGGTGCTGACTAGATCTTCAACTACAGCCCCATCCACCGCATCAACACAAAGTCAGGTATCGATGCTTGCTGCATGTATGATGTGCTTGCCTATGGAAATGTATGCATCTGTTATGCTTTTTTGGCGCATGCTATGGGCTCAAGCTTCTGCTTCTTTTATTTTCGTTCGTACACGAGCACAATTTTATATCAACAATTATTTGTTGAAGGCTATTGTTTAAATTGCCAAGATAAGTAATTTGCCAATGATTCCAGAAATCATCATTTTTCCTATTTCTGACTCTGGTATAAGCTAACTGTCAACATAAGTGGTCTCTGTGTTATTGTTGATGCTATGTTTATACAACTTAATATATTAATTGTGGTAGCTCTTAGGTGAAACACTCCTTTTCTAGCCTTGTGTTCCTTAGTATGGTACTGTATTATATTTGTGTTAGCTAGAGCAGACAATCTTTGAATTTGGTGAACATTAGTAGCTAACTAAGCTGTGCCCCGTTAATGTCCTGCTTGTTACTGCCATGGTGCTGATTCATCTTCGAATATGATATGTTGAAGCCTGGGCACTCCGGAAGGCAAGAAAAAATTTCTTTGAAAAATACAACTATATGAGCACATATGAAACTTAAATTTGTATGAAAACTTTCTACAGTGGAGCTTTCTAAGTTTAATACACGTATGCTGGTTTCATGAGCCGTCATGCGGTTTTCTTTAAAAAATACATTTGAAAGCTGAAGGAGATCGACCACAAAAGTTGAAATGTCCTAAATCAATTCCACTATATTGAGACTTTGAAACTAATGAGCAAATAGAATTCAACTCAAATTGAGCAATTCGTGTAGGAACCTAGTTGTCAATGATGTACCATCCTTTGCTTCCTAACAGTGCACTATGGTAAGCTTATGGTACTCCTTCAGTTAATCTAATAGATGAAAAACTGAAGTAAGTTTGATTCACTGGTTGCTTTTACTAAGTTTGATGTAATGGATGATTTTTTTTACGATACTCTGTTGCTTACCTGCGATAAATTTTCATGATAGGGCCGACTCAACGGATAAAGTTATTATTACTGTAGCTGCATTACTAAAGTTTTCAGTATTAGATCTGGTTGTAGCATATTAACTGTTTTACGATACATTTCATTTGGTTTGATATATTTGTACTGCACATTCTGTAGGTGGTTTTACAGTGGTTTCAAGTTTATTAGATGCAGATATTCAGTTCATTTAACTAGTACTGTACGGATCATCTGTTAACGAGCTACCAATCATGTATTTGTTGTTGATACTCCTTGATGCTACCACTGTGTAATTATAATACTGATGTTGCCACTGTAATTTTGCTTTGGTGTTCATGTTAGACTGGGACCAGAAACTCCAGCTGATGATGGTAGAGATGTTCTCGCTGAAGTTGGCTACCGCCATCTATGGCAAGATCAGTGGGATGATCTCCAAGCTACAGTACCCCTTCGGAAAGAACATAAGCCCCAAGGTACATATATTGGCACCTGGTGTTTCTTGATGCCAATAACTCGATTCATCGTTAACTGATTTTGTATGACATATTCCTCAGAGTATGCTCTCATGCCTTATGATTTAGTAACTTGATTAATATTTCTGCCATTGTCCAATGTCAATAAACTGGTTGTTTCAGTAGCTTCATTGAGTCTGTTCTGGTTTTTATGTGTGCATCTTCCTGAATGACTATGTAATGTGTTGTGAATGTACTCGGTTGCTAATCAAACTCAGCTTGATAATTCCTCTGCAACACATGTAGAATAATGTTGCCTGGAAAATGAAATGTTCATATCCTTGTCATATGGATTTTCCATTATATAAATATGTTTTGTTGTTTACTTTCTTATCCTAGCTTGCAAACCTGATGCTTTGTTCTCATTTCGTAAGTGTGAAATGTTTCGTTGACATTATGGCCATATACCACTATAGAGGCTAGCAGGGTTGGTATCTTTGCATTAAAATTTCTTTTACTTCTAGTACTTGCTTTAATTTTTTCTCATTCATGTTCACATGCGTAAACTACTATTTGATGAGCCATTACGTGAAGTATAATTCTAATTGCAGTACTGACCCATGCATTGAAGAATCTAAACGAAGCCGTCCTCTCATGTTCTGAGTTGTCACCATGTCCATTTATAGTGAACTAGGACGTTTCTGTTGTGTTTTACTAAGACAAGTCGTTTTCTCATTCTACTACATTGTTTTATCTTTTGCAGTTATTACATTCATTTCAGAGCTCCAGATTGAAGAAGTGTGAAGAAGCCTGGTCATTAGTCAACAAAGAGTAGAGCTATTCACGTGCAATTAGTTATTACAGTGATAGTTATGAAATTTGGTGTTGTAAACTATGGAAAGTTTGAAATAGATTGATTTTGGCTATTATTTGTAAATTTCATATGTTTTCTTTACGTAATGAATGAAATTCTGCTTTACAGTAAAAATTCGAGCTTGAAACTGAATCTGGTAGGCCAAGGCCCAGAAATGAAGGAATAAAAGGGCTGAATTAATAAATGAAAGGATGATAAAATGGTAGAAGCCCCAAAATGAATTGGATTGTAAAAAGGCCAAGGCCCAAAAGAAAGAGACACTGGAAAGGCCTAGGCCATGAAAATAAAAAGGCTTAATTGGTGGGTTCAGCCCATGTGGATGGCTGAATTGGATTGGGCTGATTTTAATCTAGGACCATTTGATTTGGTCATGGATCTGCCACGTAGGATTCGCCACGTAGGATCTGACGTGGATAGACTAGATAGCCAGTGACCAACATTTTGGTCGTAGATTCTACGACCATCAATTTTGGTCATAGCCCTCTACGACCATTATAAAAAATAGGTCGTTGTGCTCCGTCAGTGACGCTCAACTGTCGACCAACAGTTATTGGTCACAACGTGGTCATAGATGGCACACGATGACCATCAAGTGACCAATATGAAGGGTCGCAAGTTAACATATTTCTTGTAGTGGGTGAGCCTTCGTGGCGCGGGGAATCCTTCGTGGACCTCCACTCCTCCAAACGTGACGTACCTTCTTGCAAAGAAAGGGAACACGGGAATACATCCTCATCTCCGTGTGCCTCGGTTATTTCTATACCCGAGCTCTCTTTCCTTGTGATAGCCATCGTGCTTGAAGTACATATATCTTGTTATCACTTGTGCTACATATATCTTGTGCCTATCTTGCTTAGCTCTTGTTGTTATTGTTACACTTAGTTGAGCTTAGCATATCTAGGGTTTGTGCTTGTAAACTAAACGATAGTTTAATTCCGCATTCTTACAAGACAAATCCGTAAGAGTTTTTAATTGCCTATTCACCCCCCCCTCTAGGCGACATCTCGATCTTTCACATGTTGGAATGTAGACTCGAGATCCTAATAGTAATCCTCTTCCGAAGAACCTGCACATTTGAATATGCAACCCCACGAATGGAGGTCAGTACAATGATGTACTGGCAAATGACACTTATTTGGTGGCAGTTTTAGACATGACTATCTACATGATATTTGGCTAGTGGACTTTAGGCTAGTTTGCATAAAGCCAGTTTTATCCTATATTTTATTTAAAACAAAACATTTTACAAAATTTGTAATGATGTCATAAATAGTACCATGGTTACATGTCCCATGTACTACTAGACAATTGCTACTCAATTTTTAACTCATTCAGAAAACAATGATGAGATTCTTCCGTACATTCCTGCCTAGAAGCTCAAATTGTCCATGACCAGGGACACGACTAAGATCTTAGGTTTAACTCTCGAGAGGTTGTGCACTTTCACCTTACGACCCACCCTTCCAAAGAGAAGAATGAGACAAGATCTTTCAGAAGAAGAATTCAACCATGCAAACTAGACCCGTTCCCTTGGCCGTCGCCTCCACCCACTGTCTAGTCACAAGTTGAATCCTCACAACTTAATTAATCTTGGCAGAGCCCATAATACCATAAGGCTGCACTGGAAGCTATCTAAAACATGGACGACCTAGTAATCTCTTTAATCCTTAGTGGCCATCCACAAGTGCACTCTCAGGCGAAGACAACCACATGGCAAGTACTAGACAGGAGTCATGTGGCCCTGAGTAGCCACTCAACATCTGCGCACCCTCGGGCGAAGACAACCACACAATCCTGGGTTGACAGCCTGTGTATGTGGTCCCGAGTAGCCGCCCACCAAGCAATACGAAATCCACCTGAGTGTTTAATTAAGGTTGTTAATTTTTAAATTTTCAAACATTCTCATTCAACAACGAAACAACACTTGGCATTTGATGTTGCAAGCAAAAGTAATGCATCTTAGTAATTAGTTCAGGAGTAGCTACACACTACTAGGGTTTGCTAAGCATAGAATAATACTTTTACTTTTGAAAACAAAATCCTACCATGCATACTAATTTCAAAACACTAATGCATAAATAAACAAGTAGGATTTGAATGTCACTTGCCTTTTTGGTAATTGGAGATCGTTCACTTCTCTCAACATAACACGTCGCTCTTCACACGAACTATAAGATAAAAATAGCACAACATAAACACACCATTCATACAACAACAAAATCAAGCAAGGAAAACAACAATTTATTATTCATTTTATTTTAGTTATCGGATAAAGAAGATATGGCATGAGGCAAGGCTTGCAAGGTTTGGCTTTGATAAGTGGGATTTTAATATATTAAAGATTCAAGGATTTGGGTATTGGATTTTAGTGGCAGAAAGAATACTCATGTTAGGGCAAGACAAGACTTACTCAATTTACCATTTGTAAATTGAATAAATATTTTCAAGGTAGGGAGGAATATAAGATTTGTAGAATTATCTTAACATGATAGATATGGATGATAGATAAATAGTGCTAAGGATCATTTTTATTTAAGATCTTACTGAAGTATTCTTATTTTTAAGTTATGATCTTGGAGACAAGTGAAAAATTAAGATGAAGTGATTTACAAGTGTAGTATTTATTTTATTTTAAACTTCATCTATCTCATAGATGAACATTATAAGAGATATGATATGAGACATGGCTATGTCAAGGTTGGTATTGATGAAGTGATCCGGAGATGAAATGGATATTCACTAGTTTGAGCATATGATCATTTGTGTGGACTAACTCGTCACAATAAATACACATGTGAAAATGGGAACATAGTTCCACTTGGATAACTCAAATAAAGTGTGAGCTAGGCTATCATGGTTTAGGTAAATATGATATTGGAGAAAGAATTAAATGCCCAAGTGGTTATGATGGGTATGATCATAGGGATTATTTTGGCTAAATGAACTATGTCGAAGCCAGTCATAGGACTACACTTTTCGCGAAAAGTTATTAGAAAAAGTTTTCCGGATGGAAGAACTTTCTACATGGAAGTTGTAGAGAATTCCATTACAAGCGTATCGCCAAAAAAATTATCTCGGAAAAAGTTTGTAGGATTTATTTTATAGACGATGTTGCGGATCAAAGTGGTATCGCGAAATAAAGTGGGCGAAACTGCCACGCAAAATGTCTAAAATGATCTATGCGATTTGCGGATTACAACGGTATAAAGTTTGTCGAAATCCAACTTGTAGAACTCAAGATATAAATTTTACAATATTATACCGAAGCGCTACAGATTTAATGGTGTACGAAAAATTGTCCGAGAAAGTTTCTCGGATGGAAAGATTTCTACACGAAAGTTGTAGAGGATTAAATTATAAATCCAAAGTAAAAAGAATTAATTTAATCGGAGTTATGAAACTCAGGCTATGAATTTTACAAGTTGCGGATCAGTTTTGAGCTGGCTCATGCGATCGATCGATCAGACTATGGGTTCAGTTAAAAGGGCTAATATGAATCTTCAGATTATGATCTAACGGGCCTACAACACGTAAAGGAAAAATCTAAATGCTGGTGGGTCAACTGATTACAGGGGCGTTCTTGGTGGTCGTGGACTCGTGGTGGTTGTGCGCTCCGGTGGTCGTTGTCGGCGATGTATCAGTGCTCCTCCGGGGAAGTGCATAGAGGTCTACGAGGTTCAGCATGATGCAGTGAGTTCGATGGTGCTGGCTGCCGTGCGCTTGCTGGGACGATGACGAGAGACGGCCGAAGATGCTCCGGTCGACGGTGACCTTCGGGCGACGACGCTCAGGTGAGGTATAAAATAAAAGAGGACATCAGGAGGGGCGCAAGGACAAGAGGATCCAGTGGATACTAAACGGGGCGGCGGGATACCTCGTGGTCGTCGAAAACAAGCTCGCACGGTGGCGGATACCGTGGTCTTCGGCGAGAAATTGAGGCAGCCTGGGGGCACGATTGTCTATGGAAACAGAGGGGAAATGAAGAGGGAGTCGAGGGATTTAAGTAGGAACAAACCGCTCGTTAAATGGTGGCTTAAATCACCGGGAATCAATTGGAGAGTAAAAGCATAGAAACTGAAACAATTGCAGCGTGCGTGCGTTTCGTTTCGTTTCCTGGAGATTGAAGACGATGGTGACTTGGCAGCGGGGTCCATGTGTCAGGGAAAGGACAAAAAAAAACAAAAGAACAATGGGCAACGCTGGTTAAGCTGGACTGATTGCTTCGTGGCTGGTTCGGCCTTCCTGGCACGCGCGTCATTGTGGTTTTCGGCTGGGTGGTGATCCGGTGTATACCTGAGCACGCGGTGAGAGAGTGACACGTGTTCGACGGTGTTAGATTTGCCGTTAGATGATAACTAGTTAGAAAATAAATCGAGTTATGTGTGCCTTCGTAAGTACTGCTGTTTTTTTCGATAAAGAAATAAAGTAAGTACTACCGCTCCGAACTGAACAATCTTGAAAAATAAAATAGTACACTAATACGGATTGATGTACACACACTGTTATCGACTGAACAACCAAAGTTGAGATCAGCGCTCCGCGGACGAGAAACTCGGGGAGCGTTTCCAAAATTCAGAAACTGTATTGAATTTTATTGGTTTCTGCTGGTAATTAGCCAACAAATACAATCATGCATATAGTCAGTTTACCAAAACCTGATTAAGCTACAAATTACAAGTCCAAAATTGGTAACTGAAACTCTGTGAACATCGTTGTTTCAAGTATCAAATAATCCATCAAAAAACAGTTGTATCAACATGTTCTGAATATGGAGACAAGCATCATCTGCACTCACGGGCAAAATGCTCTTGCGGTCCTTTGGGTCATGATGACGATCAACAATTCCAGGATACTTGGAAAAACTTGAAGCAGTGAATTTCTCTTCCTCGAGCTTCAGTCTTCCAGATCGGAAAAAACAAGAAAGGGCAAAGTGAATTAAAAAAACGATCTCTCTGTTTACACCTCAACTGAACAACCGGATATTAATCGGGAAGAAATTTACCAGCCTAAAAACGAACACACAGCCAAGCGCTAGAGCTGTTTTACTCGATGCACTAATCCACCGGGAGTCGGCTGCACCAAGCCTCGCATCGAGCGCGGGCGACAACGCGCTCCCAGGTGAAGCGAGGGACGGGCCACCTCCCCCATCCCGATGCCATGGCATGAGCGCAGCGCGGGAGTGTGGAACCCGGCGGATCCGGTAGCGGCGGTGCCGGCCGTGGCGCCGAGCCGAGTCATTGTTGTCCTCCCATGGCGCTCCTCCTCCTCCAAATAAATCGAATCAAAATCAATCAATCAAACCGAGCAATGGCGCCGAACGGACACGGAGCAATGGTATACAAGAGGGAATCAGACCGAACCTAGCTTGTGCGGTAAATGGATGGATGGATGGCGGCGGCGGCTAGGCGAAACCTCCAAGGGCCGGTCGAGGTGCTGCTGCGCGACGAGCTCCTGTCTGAGATGGCCTCCGCCTCCCGCACGCCTCCAAGGGCCGCGCCCGCGACACCGGTTCCCCGCCGAAGAGGTCTCCTAGGCGGCCGTCGCGCCGACGATTGGGAGGGACTGTTAAGCTTCATGCACTAGCCACTTGGACCAAAAGTCCGAACTGATGGAAAGGGCTAGGAAATCCACATATACACTTCACAACACCCCCACTCGCGTGTGACGGAAGAAGAGAAAGTCAACACGTGAAAGAAGAAGAGCACACCGAAACAGCGGTGGTTATAGAGGGGGGCAACAACAATTTTTAGGCTTAATTGCGAAAACCATGTGAAAGCAAGGATTTGAACTTGAGACCTGGGGCTCTGATACCATGTTAAGCTTCATGCACTAGCCACTTGAACCAAAAGTCCGAACTGATGGAAAGGGCTAGGCAATCTACTTTATACACGTCAACACCCCCTCTCACGTGTGACGGGAAGATGAGAAGACAAGTCAACACGTGTAGAGAGATAAATAGGCAGGAGGAAGGCCGGATACACACGGCAGGAAAGAGACAGCGGGAGGCCGGATACACACGGCAGGAGGCTGCGGGGACTTTTTAAAATAAATTGTGAAAGCCAGGATTTGAAATGTATATGTGGATTGCCTAGCCCTTTCCATCAGTTCGGACTTTTGGTTCAAGTGGCTAGTGCATGAAGCTTAACATGGTATCGAGCCCTGTGTCTCGAGTTCAAATCCTGGCTTTCACATGGTTTTCGCAATTAAGCCTAAAAATTGCTGTTGTTCATGGTTTTCGCAATTAAACCTAAAAATTGCTGTTGTCCCCCTCTTTAGCCACCGTTGATGTCCTGTTTCGGTGTGCTCTTCTTCTTCCACGTGTTGACTTTCTCTTCTCCCGTCACACGCGAGTGGGGGTGTTGTGAAATGTATATGTGGATTGCCTAGCCCTTTCCATCAGTTCGGACTTTTGGTCGTGCGGCACCACAGGTAGCTCGACGGTGAGCTCGCCTGGACCTCGCCGGAGGCGGAGGGGGCATGGACCTGTGCGGCCTCCTCCATAGGAGCCTTGCCGATTTCTTCACCTACAGCAGATGTGGAGAGATGAGGTGGAGCGGGGGCAAGATGATGGCGGCGGAGGCAGTGCGGCAGGGCGCCATTGAGCGTCCCAAAATCGATTCAGCCGGCGATTCCAAGGGGCGGCCCAAATCGAGTCAGCCGGCGGCAGCGTTTCTGGCCAGGACGGTGGCGCTCTGATTCTTGGCCGGGCAGGGGATTAGGCGGAGGTGACATGAGGCTTGGCGGCGATGGGCTCCAGGCCGGCGTGGAGGAAGGATCGATCTCCGGTCCGGAGCGTGGCTGGCGGCGGTCGACCTTCCGTCCCGGAGCGTGGCTGGCGGCGTTTTTGTGGTGGTCTGGAGAGGGGGCGAGAGAAAAGTGTGGTTCAGAGAAAGAACGAGGGGATAAGGTGCATCGGGTACGAAGGGAAGGGAGCGTGGGAGAGAAAGGATTAACGCCGTATGGTTGCCGTTAGCAAAAAATGAATCTCAAGGTTGATCCAACGGCAGCTAGGGCGTGCTCACGTATACACCCGGTCACCAAATCCACTCTCTCGGCTGGGTCGGCATGGCCGATTGACTTTCTCTTCTCTTTTTTTTTCTTCCTTTTCTGTTTCTGATTTCTTTTGTAGAATTTTATTAAAAACTTTAAATTAAGTGAAACAAATTCTTATAGATTTGCAAAAAAAAAAAATAGTTTAGAACATTGTGAGACTATTTTTCAGTCCAAGTAAAAAGTACAAGGATAAACTTTTATGCATAGCATATTAGGAAATTAAAAACATAGATCGAATTTTATGAAATCGGGTAATTATAATAGTTCCCGATGCTGAAAACTGTCGCAAGTTTTATTTCAACATGGATTTTGATATTGAAGTCGAAACTACTCAAATAACTTTATAAAACTAATATTGGTCAAAACCAATTTACAAAAATATTATTATGCATATAACACTTTATATGGTTACTTGGGCATTGCTATTTCAAAATAATGTTTTGGGCTTTTGTCACAAAATAGAAGCTTATATGATTTCAAAACCATTAAATAGAAATAGGTTTGGTTTGGAAATATTTTAGAAACAAATCTTTGTGAAAACCTATTTTTGGGAAAGTCTTTTAAATAAAACTCAAAAAGTTTTAATTCCTAGTCAAATTTCAACAAAGACAAACAATTCAATCAACTAACTTTATTTATTTTTACATTCCAAAATTTAGAAAATTTCGGGATGTGACAGACTACCACCCTTAAAAGGAATCTCATCCTCGAGATTCGAGAAAGGTTAGAAAGAAGGATGGGTTTAGGGTATGTTGGTGTGGGCTACCACCCTTAAAAGAAACTTTTGTAGGTAGTCTAGGTGTAGGGTTCATAATGGGTTCATCTGGTGTATGACTTGGCACTAAGTCACCATTCCGATAGGTCGTTGCTTTTTCACATATAGTGAACAAAAAAATCTCCTCGATGACTTGAGTAGGCTTTTCCTCATGTTGAGTTTCTAATCCTTATAGGCTGGTGGTTGAACTACTTTTAGCACCGAGGGGTCACTCTTTGGGTCAAACAGAAGACCAAGTCGAGAGTACTTCGTGACATTCCCCATATTTTGCTTGTTAGTGTCTTCAATAGCCTTTCACCACTCTTCAACTGATGGCTAGATCTTCAAACTCACCGAAGTCCTACGTTTGGCAACACTTGCCATAATATAAGGGTATAATTTTTCTCCACCCTAAGTTTTAGGCTTATCATCGACGTCTCTTTTGTAGGTATGTCTCTCTAGATTCGTACAATCAACATTACGAAAGCCAATAATAAGAGTAGTAGGAATGGTGATCAATCCATCCTGCACCCAGATAATTACTTCGCATTTGATTTATTGAATCTCATATCCTAACACTTGGTCAACCTTACAAGTTTGATAAAAAATATTCCATGGACAATTGAATCAATGTTTCAATCCCCACTATTGAATTGTTTTGAAATTATTTCTATTGATCCCTAGCTAGGGTTTTGCGTATCTCACAAACTATACTTCTTCATCTTGATAGGAGACATCAGGGTTGGTTTCACTAATGTTGTCTTCATGGCGAGTTGCCGAGAAAAAATTCTCTGGATTGGGTATAGATGAGAATAGATAGAAAGATTCTAAAGAAGATTCCTACCCAAACAGCAGATCAAAGCAATTCAGCAAACAACAGGCATCTAACAAGCATCAACATCCCCAAGCTTAACCTATGTTGGACCTCGAGCATAAAGCTGATAAAACTAACATGAACTTTGGAGTTTATTGTATTGCTTCTATGTGATCATGCAAAGTCTTACAAGTTCAGTAAATAAAGAATAACAATAAGTAAATGAACTACAAAGTGATATCTCTTTACATTCTACAAAGCATGCATAATAATAAGTGGCATTGTAAGCAAATACATGAGAAGTATTATGAACCATAAAGCATGCTTGGATAATCATATAGAAATTGTTTGGAAGACTCATTGTCTTCTCCTTTTATTCTTTTGACTCTTGAACAATATAAAGTAAGTAGAGAATATATGTGCTAGTCCTCCAACAAAATAAAAA
This sequence comes from Lolium rigidum, assembly GCF_022539505.1. NCBI lineage: Eukaryota > Viridiplantae > Streptophyta > Magnoliopsida > Poales > Poaceae > Lolium > Lolium rigidum. Next base: position 159,363,422 of record NC_061508.1, read on the forward strand.
AGGTAAAAGAGAACATAAAGTTAAATTTTGAGCTATGCAATTCATGTCAACAGTAATCATAAGTATGGGGATCCACATATCTCTTTGTTAAGAGATACTCACACTACAACCGGTTGGGGTTTTCCTAACGATTTTACTTCGTCAGCGAAAGTGAAAAAACCATCACGGACACGTGATGCTGACGGTTTGGAGATCCGTGGGCAACCTCGCGTCGCAGATGGCCAGGCTGACGTATTGGGCATACTGTCATGGATCCGTGACGATTCGCCTAAGCCCGAAGCCCACCCGGCCCATACCATCGTTACGCAAAAACTCTGTCATGGTTTCGGTTCCCCCGTTCGGCGACCATTGAGTCAGGTGTGTCAGGATAATGATTGAGGTGTCCGGTCTCTCGGGTGACATCACATTTGTCATTTACGATGATGTCAGTCAAAACATGGATGAACCAATGTTAACCAAATGGGCCAATCAGACTAAGACTCGAGCATTTTCTATGTCGCCACATGTCCCTATTGCGGGTTACCACGTGGCACAAATTTTCACAACGAATGGACCAGTAATATGCGCATAGCTGGGCCAGTGAAAGGGCGACATGTGGCACAACTTTCTCACCGAATGGACCAGTAATATGCGCGTAGTTGGGCCAATAAAAAAGCGACATGTGGCAAAAAGAGGTACCTACAGCGCCAATAAAAGTGCGGCACGTGGCATGACAAATTCGGCACAATTAAAATTCCTTCTATGAGGCCTGTAGATATTAATGCAAAATCAATCCCAATTAAGATTCCTTCTACCAGGCCCGTAAATATTAGAAAAAACGTGGCCCAATTAAGTTCATTTTTACTAGGCCTAAAGATCGTAATTTTAAAAGCATCCCTACTAAGATTACTTTTACTGGGCCCGGAGATCGTAATTCTAGATGAGAGCCCAATTCACATAAATATTTAGATCGTAACGAAATTCATCCCAACTTGAATGTGTCGCACCATTAATACAACATATCGATATGCTTTTTGCATCCCATTTTGGAGGAACTTTTGAATGGGCCCATTAAGCTGTAAAGCCCAATAGCTTAAAAATAACCAACAATAACCACGTTAGTTATTATTAATTATTACAGATTCGTTCTCCTCAAATAAAAAGTTTATTACAGATTCATTCTCCTCAAATAATTTTTTTATTACAGACTTATAATTCCTCAAGAAGAAATTACAGGTTCATAATAAATTCTCCGACATTGTGCACCATCATTAAGCGCCCAATGATAACGCGTGAAGCACACGTCCGTTGGAAACCCCAAGAGGAAGGTGTGATGCGTACAGCAACAAGTTTTCCCTCGGTAAGAAACCAAGGTTATCGAACCAGTAGGAGATGAAGGCCACGTGAAGGTTGTTGGTGAAGGAGTGTAGTGCGGCGCAACACCAGGGATTCCGGCGCCAACGTGGAACCTGCACAACACAATCACAGTACTTTGCCCCAACTTAACAGTGAGGTTGTCAATCTCACCGGCTTGCTGAAAACAAAGGATTAAACGTATGGTGTGGAGAATGATGTTTGCTTGTAGAAAACAGTAAAGAACGGAGTTTGTAGTAGATTGTATTTCAGATGTAAAAGAATGGACCGGGGTCCACAGTTCACTAGTGGTGTCTCTCCGATAAGAAATAGCATGTTGGGTGAACAAATTACAGTTGGGCAATTGACAAATAGAGATGCATACATATCATGATAATTACTATGAGATTTAATCAGGGCATTACGACAAAGTACATAGACCGCTATCCAGCATGCATCTATGCCTAAAAAGTCCACCTTCAGGTTAGCATCCGCACCCCTTCCAGTATTAAGTTGCAAACAACAGACAATTGCATTAAGTATGGTGCGTAATGTAATCAACACAAATATCCTTAGACAAAGCATTGATGTTTTATCTTGATCATGATAGTCAGCTCACAAGATCTAACATGATAGCACAATGAGGAGAAGACAACCATCTAGCTACTGCTATGGACCCATAGTCCAAGGATGAACTACTCACGCATCAATCCGGAGGCGGGCATGATGATGTAGAGCCCTCCGGTGATGATTCCCCTCTCCGGCAGGGTGCCGGAGGCGATCTCCTGAATCCCCCGAGGATGGGATTGGCGGCGGCGGCGTCATAGTAACCTTTTTCGTATCGTGGCTCTCGGTAATAGGGTTTTCGCGACGGAGGGATTTTATAGGCGGAAGGGCAGCGCAGGGGGCACCCGAGGGGCCCACCCCATAGGGTGGCGCGGGCCCCTCCTTGGCCGCGCCGCCCTATGGTGGCGGCTCCTCGTGGCCCCACTTCGTATGATCTTCGGTCTTCTGGAAGCTCCGTGGAAAAATAAGACCATGGACGTTGATTTCGTCCAATTCCGAGAATATTTCCTTTGTAGGATTTTTGAAACCAAAAACAGCAGACAACAGCAACTGGCTCTTCGGCATCTCGTTAATAGGTTAGTGCCGGAAAATGCATAATAATGATGTAAAGTATGTATAAAACATGTGGGTATTGTCATAAAATTAGCATGGAACATAAGAAATTATGGATACGTTTGAGACGTATCAAGCATCCCCAAGCTTAGTTCCTACTCGCCTCGAGTAGGTAAACGATAACAAGGATAATTTCTGAAGTGACATGCTATCATAATCTTGATCAATACTATTGTAAAGCATATGAAGTGAATGAAGTGATTCGAAGCAATGGTAAAGACAATAATTAAACAACTGAATCACATAGCAAAGACTTTTCATGAATAGTACTTTCAAGACAAGCATCGGTGAGACTTGCATAGGAGTTAACTCATAAAGCAATAGATTCTTAGTAGATAGTTTTGAAGCAACACAAAGGAAGATATAAGTTTCAGCGGTTGCTTTCAACTTCAACATGTATATCTCATGGATAATTGTCAACACAAAGTAATATGATGAATGCAAATAAGCAAGTATGTAGGAATTAATGCACACAGTTGACACAAGTGTTTGCTTCTAAGATAGAAAGAAGTAGGTAAACTGACTCAACATAAAGTAAAAGAAAGGCCCTTCGCAGAGGGAAGCAGGTATTAAATCATGTGCTAGAGCTTTTCAAGTTTTAAAATCATATGGAGAGCATAAAAGTAAAGTTTTGAGAGGTGTTTGTTGTTGTCAACGAATGGTAGCGGGTACTCTAACTACCTTATCAACCAGACTTTCAAGAGCGGCTCCCATGAAGGACGTTATCTCTACCAACAAGGTAGATCATCCCTCTTCTCTTTTGTTTACACATGTATTTTAGTTTCATTATTTATAGATGACACTCCTCCCAACCTTTTCTTTCTCAAGCCATGGCTAACCGAATCCTCGGGTGCCTTCCAACATTCTCATACCATGGAGGAGTGTCTTTTTTTTTCTTTTTGCAAAATTAAGTTGCTTAGTGATTGATTAGGGCAAAGCATGTGAAGAGAATCATTAATGCAAGTTAATTAATTGGGGCTGGGAACCCCATTGCCAGCTCTTTTTGCAAAATTATTGGATAAGCGGATGAGCCACTAGTCCATTGGTGAAAGTCTGTCAGAAGTAAATGAAAAGATCGAAAGATAAAACACCACATACTTCCTCATGAGCTATAAAACATTGACACAAATAAGAGATAATAACTTTTGAATTGTTTAAAGGTAGCACATGAAGTATTTACTTGGAATGGCAGAAAAATACCACGTAGTAGGTAGGTATGGTGGACACAAATGGCATAGGTTTTGGCTCAAGGTTTTGGATGCACGAGTAGTATTTCCTCTCAGTACAAGGCTTTGGCTAGCAAGGTTGTTTGAAGCAAACACAAGTATGAACCGGTACAGCAAAAGTTACATAAGAACATATTGCAAGCATTATAAGACTCTACACTGTCTTCCTTGTTGTTCAAACACTTCACCAGAAAATATCTAGACCTTAGAGAGACCAATCATGCAAACCAAATTTCAACAAGCTCTACGGTAGTTCTTCATTAGTAGGTGCAAAGTACATGATGCAAGAGCTTAAACATGATCTATTTGAGCACAACAATTGCCAAGTATCAAATTATTCAAGACAATATACCAATTACCACATGAAGCATTTTCTGTTTCCAACCATATAACAATGAACGAAGCAGTTTCAACCTTCGCCATGAACATTAAAAGTAAAGCTAAGAACACCAGTGTTCATATGAAACAACGGAGCGTGTCTTTCTCCCACACAAAGAATGCTAGGATCCGAGTTTATTCAAACAAAAAAAAAAAAGCAAACAGACGCTCCAAGTAAAGCACATAAGATGTGACTGAATAAAAATATAGTTTCACTAGAGGTGACATGATAAGTTGTCGATGAAGAAGGGGATGCCTTGGGCATCCCCAAGCTTAGATGCTTGAGTCTTCTTGAAATATGCAGGGATGAACCACGGGGGCATCCCCAAGCTTAGACTTTTCACTCTTCTTGATCATATTGTATCATCCTCCTCTCTTGATCCTTGAAAACTTCCTCCACACCAAACTCAAAACAAACTCATTAGAGGGTTAGTGCATAATCAAAAATTCACATATTCAGAGGTGACATAATCATTCTTAACACTTCTGGACATTGCACAAAGCTACTGAAAGTTAATGGAACAAAGAAATCCATCAAACATAGCAAAACAGGCAATGCGAAATAAAAGGCAGAATCTGTCAAAACAGAATAGTCCGTAAAGGCGAATTTTTCTGGGGCACTTAACAGGCTCAGATGAAAAAGCTCAAAACTAATGAAAGTTGCGTATATATCTGAGGATCACGGACGTAAATTGGCAGATTTTTTTGATTTTTCTACAGAGAGATCTAAGCAAATTCATGACAGGTAGAAATCTGTTTCTGCGCAGCAATCCAAATCTAGCATCAACTTAACTATTAGGGACTTTACTTGGCACAACAATGATAAGGAGAGGTTGCTACAGTTGTAACAACTTCCAAGACACAACAAAACAGTAGTAAAAACATACATGGGTTATCTCCCAAGAAGTGCTTTTCTTTAACGCCTTTCAGATAGGCGCAGAAAGTGTGAATCAAGTATTATCAAGAGATGACGCATCAACATCATAATTTGTTCTAATAATAGAATCAAAAGGTAACTTCATTCTCTTTCTAGGGAAGTGTTCCATACCTTTCTTGAGAGGAAATTGATACTTAATATTCCCTTCCTTCATATCAATAATAGCACCAACAGTTCGAAGAAAAGGTCTTCCCAAAATAATGGGACAAGATGCATTGCATTCAATATCCAAGACAACAAAATCAACGGGGACAAGGTTATTGTTAACCGTAATGCGAACATTATCAATTCTCCCCAAAGGTTTATTTATAGAATGATCAGCAAGATTAACATCCAAATAAATTTTTTTCAATGGTGGCAAGTCGAGCATATCATAAATTTTCTTAGGCATAACAGAAATACTTGCACCAAGATCACATAAAGCATTACAATAAAATTCATTTACTTTCATCTTAATGATGGGCTCCCAACCATCTTCCTAGGAATAGAAGTTTCAAGTTTTAATTTATCTTCTCTAGCTTTAATGAGAGCATTTGTAATATGTTTTGTAAAGGCTAAATTTATAGCACTAGCATTAGGACTTCTAGCAAGTTTTTGTAAGAACTTTATAACTTCAGAGATATGACAATCATCAAAATCTAAACCATTATGATCTACAGCAATGGGATCATTGTTCCCAATATTTTGAAAAATTTCAGCAGTTTTATCACAAACAGTTTCAGCAGTTTTAGCAGTTTCAGGCAGTTTTACGCGCTTTGCATTAGGAGTAGAAACCTTGCCAACACCAATTATTTTACCATTGATAGTAGGAGGTTTAGCAACATGTGAGTCATCAACATTACTAGTGGTGGTGATAGTCCAAACTTTAGCTACATTATTCTCTTTAGCAAGTTTTTCGTTTTCTTCTCTTTCCCACCTAGCATGCAATTCAGCCATCAATCTAGTATTTTCATTAATTCGAACTTGGATAGCGTTTGCTGTAGCAAATGACTTAATATATTTAGTTTCATTAGGCATAACTTTCAATTTTAAAAGATCAACATCAGCGGCAAGACTATCAACCTTAGAAGCAAGAATATCAATTTTACCAAGCTTTTCTTCAACAGATATTAAAAGAAGTTTGTGTACTAATAAATTCTTTAAGCATGACGTCAAGACCAGAGGGTACACTTCTATTATTGTTGTAAGAAATACCACAAGAATTACCATAACCATTACCATTATTAGAAGGATATGGCCTATCACTATAAGAAAAGTTCTGATAGACAACGTCCCAAAATCGTCCGCTAAGGGGTATTTTTCATCGCCAATGGGCCTAACCCGACGATATGGGTTCTGTTGTCGAAACTGCGTCAGGCAAAGTCCTACGACAATTTTTTCGGTCCATCGCGCTTGGGCACCCTTCCGCCACGGAAAATCGGACCGTTGCACAAGTGTTTCCGGGAGCCCGTTGACTGCTGACGTCATGCAAACTGACACGTGGCAGACGCCGTTAACTGGCAGTTAACAGCGTTAACCGGCTGAAACCCCGTGGTAGATGGTAGGCCCACACGAGGCTCGCCACGTCTTAAGCGGCCGCCCATTAAGTTTGCGGCCGGCCAGTGACTTAGTTTGACCGGTCAACTATATAGCTGGGCTGGTCCATTAGTTACGTGGGCCGGGCCTAACCTCTAAGGTTGACTGGTCAAAACATTAATGGGCCGGCCCACTAAGCATGTGGGTCGGGCCGAATGCACTCGTTTGACCGGTCAACAGGCAAAAGGGCCGGCCCACAAGACATGTGGGACCCACTTTCCTGTTATCGGGCCGGCCCATTTACCAAGTGGGGTCCACCTTAAAGCAAGTGGGCCGGCCAAGAAGTTATTGGGCCGGCCCAATTAGCATGTGGGTCCCACTTTCCTGCTATCGGGCCGGCCCATTTAGTACGTGGGGTCCACATTAGATCAAATGGGCCGGCCCAACAAGCCAGTGGGCCGGGCCAAAAGCACAGGTGGGTCCCACTTTCCTGTTAAAGGGCCGGCCCATTTAGTATGTGGGGTCCACCATATAGCAAGTGGGCCGGCCCAACAAGATAGTGGGCCGGGCCAAAGACACAGGTGGGTCCCACTTTCCAGTTAAAGGGCCGGCCCATTTAGTATGTGGGGTCCACCATATAGCAAGTGGGCCGACCCAACAAGATAGTGGGCCGGGCCAAAAACACGAGTGGGTCCCACTTTCCTCTTAAAGGGCCGACCCATTTAGTATGTGGGGTCCACCATATAGCAAGTGGGCCGGCCCAACAAGATAGTGGGCCGGGCCAAAAACACAGGTGGGTCCCACTTTCCAGTTATAGGGCCGGCCCATTTAGTATGTGGGGTCCACCATATAGCAAGTGGGCCAGCCCAACAAGATAGTGGGCCGGGCCAAAAACACAGGTGGGTCCCACTTTCCTCTTAAAGGGCCGGCCCATTTAGTATGTGGGGTCCACCACAAAAGCAATTGGGCTGGCCCAACTAGTTAGTTGGCCGGCCCAGTAGTGGGTGGTGTCCACCTTAAAGCAAGTGGGCCGGCCCAATTAGAGTGTGGGGTCCACCGTAAATCAAGTGGGCTGGCCCAATAAGTAAGTGGGCCAGCCCGTTTAGTTGCTGTTTATATGCCGACATAATAGGCGCTTTAGGATTTTGCGGGCCGCCACATATGTGATTTCGCTTAATTGGACCGTTTAAGGGATGGGAATTCGTGATTTAGATACTGAGAATATTTATGCAGCATTGATTTCTGCTCGGATAGCCTCACTTACCACAAGCACCAAAGAAAAATGCGCGAAAGAACTATAAAAACTAACTAAATATTACATCAGCTGCAAGGCTTTGAAAAAATATTACAGAACCCGAGAGAAATTGAATGGTAATTAAACCTAGCAATACAATGAAGCGATCCGGCAATCTTTTAAGTTGTCCATGCAGCACCTATATCCGAAACAAAGACATTACAAGTTAAGACAACAACAATGGAAAGGCAAAGACACTACAATATTGTTTGCCAAAGAATTTGGAACTCATCATTTCGTCGTTATAACAAGATCATTGTAATGCGCACAATAAGCAAACAAAGAGTGCATGCCGCATACCAACAGACCAATATAACGAGCATGTTAGAATGAAACAACGAGACTTACTACTGTCGAGTCCCATGCAAACCAACATGTTCACGGAGTACAAAATTGGCATGAACAACATAGTAGCAAGGCTATAAATTTTGTAACAACGACTGAGCAAGATGAAGTTATGATGGCTACATCTACAGAGCAGGGAATGTAAACCAAAAATAGAAGTTACGATGGCAAAAGCTAAAGAGGAGGGAATGTGAACCAACATGTGCCAAGTGCAATTACTTCATTTTGGTCGTGAACTAAATAATACTCCTGAACTTATAGTGAAGGGGATGCAAATCAAGATGTTTCGGGATATAAACTTGTAATGAGCAACACATAGAGGATAGTTAATGCTGGAGCTTAGGATGGACCAGATACAGAATATAGTGGGATCACTTGTGAACTTGTATAAGAGGGAATGCAAACCAATATGTTCAGCATTCCATATGTGAGCGTCATGCCAAGTCAGAGAAACAAGTCAATAATGCAGCTTTTGAAGAACAAGATGGCACGCAAAATTATTATCTAGTAGTATGACAAGTTTATTTGTACTACAGGGTAGATAGCAGAGTGATAGCATGCCAAACTAAGTCCTTACTTTGTTAGCTTACAATGAACTAGATACAAAACAATGGCATCACCTGTAGTACAGGGAATGCAAGCCAACATGTTCATGGAGTAAAAAATTGGCACAAACAACATAGTAGCAGGCCATAATTTTTGTAACAACGACAGAGCAAGATAAAGTTATGATGGCTAGATCTACAGAGCAGGGAATGTAAACCAAATATAGAAGTTACGATGCCAAAAGCTATAGAGCAGGGAATGCGAACCAACATGTGCAATTACTTAAAATTGGCCATGAACTAAATAATAGCAGGATGTTACTATAATAGCTAGGAATAAAACAGATAGGAGTTATAATGGCATCACTCATAAACTTGTAGATAACGGAAACAAATCAATTTGTTTCGGGATATAAAGTTGTAATGAGCAACACATATAGGATAGTTAATACTACGGCTTAGGATGGACCAGAAACGGAATATAGTGGGATCACCTGTGAACTTGTAGAAGAGGGAATGCACACCAATATGTTCACCATTCTATATGTGAGCGCCATGCCAATTAAGAGAAACAAGTTAATATTGCAGCTTTTGAAGAATCGGATGGCGGACAAAATTATGATGGAAGTAGTCTGCTGTGACGTGTTCAAATAAATTTGTACTTGCAAGATGGCGAAGCGATAGCATGCAGGAACTAATAGCAGAGCGGTTACTTTGTTAGCTTACGACGAAGTAGATAGAAATAACAATGGCATCACCTGTAGTACATGGAATGCAAACCAACATGTTCAGGGAGAACAAGATTGGCATGAACAAAATAGTAGCAGCCTATAATTTTTGTAACAACGACTGAGCAAGATAGAAGTTATGATGGCTACATCTACAGAGCAGGGGATGCAAACCAAAATGTTCAATCGCTTAAAGTTAGCAATGAACTAGAAAATAGCAAGGTGTTACGGTCATAGCTAGGAATGAACTAAAAGAGCTTCGGACAAACAAGCATCCGAACCCGTAACATGGCGCTAAAACAAGGGACTTACATTAGGAGAAGCACTCCGTGGGAGTCACAGCAGATCTTCCCGGGGTTGATAGATCCGGTGATGAAGTACGCTACATGTGCTACTTGGGGTTGGAGAGACGGCCATTACACTTCATGGTTACTCATCTCATCTGCAAAAACGTAACGGCGCGTCGTTAGCACAAACAAGTTCCCCCAAGATTAAACAAGAACTTGCAGGCAAGCAATAGAAAAGCGACAAGTAGAAGAGTTTAGATCATGCACGGCGCCGGTGAAGCAGATCCGGTTCATGCACAGCGGTGTCGGTGAGCAAGATCCGATGCGGTGGACGACGGATCCGGCGAAGCGGCTCCGGTGGGGTGGACGATACCGCAGCTGAAGCGACCGCGGTAGACTGCTGGGATGAGCATATGGTTTCGAGGTTCGGCGGTGATGATCCGGTCCGGTTGATGACGGCGTCGATGAAGCGGCTCCGGCAGGCAGCCGGATGACGAGGATCGCGAGGCCTCGGGTAGGCCAGGGAAGTCCGGCGGGGATGTTCCGGTGCGGTGGTCGTGGAGGTGGGAGAGAGGGACTTGGGAAGTTCCGGTGGGTGGTCCGAGGGAAATGAATTTTTTTGGGAGGGTTTCCGGGCTAGGGAGGTGGTGATCCAAAAAATGACGGGCATACCCCCCACCAACCGACTTTGCTCGTCATCTCCACAGGGGTAGAATGGGAATTTGGAAGCGTGTGAAATTTTTGTATTTTGTGGGCGGGAAGTTTTGCCGCTATGAGATTTTGAATTTGGCTACCGTCCAAGTATAATGATAAAAAATTGTGACACCGTACTAGTACCTCTGTTCAAGGCCGAGTGCAAAATCAAATCATCATCACATTAAATATCGGTCACTACCATGATCATGATCTATCTCTGAAATTAGCGTATCCGCTAGATCTTGCAAAGTATAATGATAAAAAGAATTGTGAGACCGTACTAGTACTTCTCTTCTAGGCCGAGTGCAACAACAAATCATCATCACGTTGAAAATTTGTTACCATGATCATGATCTATCTCTGAAATTGGCGCATCCGCTATATCTTGCAAAGTATAATGATAAAGAATTTGTGAGACGGTACTTCTGTTCAAGCCCGAGTGCAACATCAAATCATCATCACGTTGAAAATTTGTTACCATGATCATGATCTATCTCTAAATTTGGCGCATCCGCTAAATCTTGCAAAGTATAATGATAAAGAAATTGTGAGACAAGTAGTAGTACTTCTGTTCAAGGTCGAGTGCAACATCAAATCATCATCACGTTGAAAATTTGTTACCATGATCATGATCTACCTCTGAAAATGGGCGCATCCGCTAAAACTTGCAAAGTATAATGATACAAAATTGTGAGACCGTACTAGTACTTATGTTCAAGGTCGAGTGCAACATCAAATCATCATTACATTGAAAAGTGTGTTACCATGATCATGATCTATCTCTGAATTTGGCGCATCCGCTAAATCTCGCAAAGTATAATGATAAAAAAAATTGTGAGACTGTACTAGTACTTATGTTCAAGGCCGAGTGCAGGATCAAATCATCATCACGTTGAAATTTGTTACAACGATCATGACATATCTCTAAAATTGGCGCATCCGCTAAATCTCGCAAAGTATAATGATAAAAAAATTGTGAGACTGTACTAGTACTTATGTTCAAGGCCGAGTGCAGGATCAAATCATCATCACGTTGAAAATTGTTACAACGATCATGACATATCTCTGAAATTGGCGCATCCGCTAAATCTTGCATGTGGCGCATCTCAGTGCGGAGCAACAGGCCGGTGCTATCAAGGTTGAGGCGTCAGTAGCGTCATCGGGCTCTCCTCTTTTGAAAGATCTTCTACATGGCGCGGCGCACCGCCCGTCGAGAAGCAGTCACATGTGATACCGAGGTGGAGACGTCGCCGGCATCCTCGAGGCGCGGCCGCCCTTCTACGAGCCAGCGTCGACTCAAGGTATGAATCCATGCGTTGTCGCGCCCCTTCTTCCGATGAAGTGGGGTGCCTTAGATTTATTGTTCTTCTCTTACGATTATTTCGAGCCGAACATGTGTGCTCTTTCTCTGAATATATTGCTTGAAAAGCTAACCAAGTTACTTAAATTCACTTCATTCTTAATCTTGCGTGCTAATTTTGTTATTTTTGCTGACAGGTGGTGCGCGCAAGGAGATTTATTTGTGGGTGTGCTCGAGTCTGTTAGGCCTAAGTCGAAATCCTCGGCTAAACGAGGCCTCAGCTTAACACATAAAAAAGGTGTTCAATCTCGCCCACAATGTCCTCTTCTTTCCTCTTCCTTTATTGGAACTTGTTTTGCGTGACAAGGAAAGTGGCACATGTAATGTGAGTAAAACCCTCTTAGCCAAAATCAGCTACGAGCAAGATTTTCTCGTATTGTAGATGCCCCAATTGACTCTCATCCCCAATGTAGTCTTTTTTTATGTCAGTATAGACTTCTTTACATGGCATGCATTTGCCTAATGAGCAGCATTGTATTGCCATTCTAGCCAACCCGATCGATATGTCAAGCTTCATGCACGAGATGCCATGTTTAATTTACTCCCTCACTCCGATCCATATTTCTTGGTGTAAAATGAATGTGAATCGAAGGGAGTACTTTTCTTAGATAGTACTATACCAGTTCAAAAAAAAGTACTACTCCTACTACATCACAAATGCATCAAAAGAGTACTACATCACAAGACCACCACGGTTGTACTAGTAGAGTTTAATGCTGAACTTCCAAAGGGAATAAGATTACACATATGAACTTTAAACAGGACCAGGAGCATGAGGGCCAGCAGCAGGGGCGTTGACCGGGAACAAGCCAGGCAAGACGTAATTCTGGAGGAAGAGGCCATATGCTGCGTGCTTGGCCTTGGTTGCAGGGCGGTGCTTCCCCGATGTACTTAGGCCTACACCCGTCGCATGCTGGATCAGGCTGCGGATGTCCTTCTGGAGGATTTTGCCACGTGAATGGGCAAAATAGCTCCCCGCGCATGCGGAAACGAATTTCACCACCCTTCGGCCGCTTCGAACGTAGCGGCTCTTCCGGTCCCTCGCGCTCCTTGTTGTCGTCCATGTCATCGAATATTCCCGTGAATTATAAAGTACATAATAATCAGGTGTTTAATGACAGATCGAATAAATACCGCACTATCATAAGCAAACCTTAGAAACCCTAAAATTAAATGTGTAGAACAAGTAAATGGCAGAAGAAATCATACTAAATCACGAGAAAACCCTATGAACAGCAATGAACATAAGCCACAACAATTGCAAGTCCACTAAGTATGAACACATAAATTAATTATATGACTAATCAAGCCAACTACATGGCAGATTAGTCGAAATTAAACTAGAATCTGACCGTACGAACCGTAGAATCAAGTACGTCTACAAGAACAAGGTAGGAGATCAAATCAATCAAGAACCAGGTTCGTGCAAACCACGTGAACAGTAATATGACACAAAGAGGATCGGGACAGTTTCGGTAAAAGAGCAGTACCTCCTCGTCGTCACCCTCGACATCCTCCTGGAACTGAACGTTTGGGCCGAAATCGTCGAAGGGGTCGAGGTCCGCGTCCAGCACCGGGTCTAGGAAGACCTCGCCGTGGTGGCCTGCAACGCCTTGCAGATCTTCGGCGGGAGCAACGGCGTTGCTATCCACCTTCTCCTCGACGGCCAGGACGCCCGTTTCGACCGAGGTCGAAGAATCAAACAAGCAGAGGAGACGAGCGGCCTGGGTGCCCGGTGAAGCCTCACCCGCCGCGACGGCCACTACCGCAGAGGCATCCTCTGCGCGAGCGGCCGCCGATTGCTCCGCCTCGTACGCAAGACCTGTCTTCATGCCGCTGCGGTTGGAAACGAGGAAGTCGATGCCTCGGAGGTGCGGTGAGTTGATGGGGGTTTTTCACAGTGTGGGGGAGGGGAGAGGACGAGCTCGCGAGAGACGATGAGGCCGATTATTTTATAGCCTCTGACTCTCTGTATCGAGTTGTGGACGCGTGAAGTCGTGCATGTACTCGATTTTCCACTTTCTGAGAAACGTGTACGAAACCTTTTTTTCTTGGACCATTTAACTTCATGTGGGGCTCATGTATACCAATACTTCCAAACGTCATAAGTAATTCACAATCATTCGTAAAAATATGAGACCTTAACATTTTATTGTTTGTGTCAGATATTGTCCATGAAAAATAACATCCTTCAAAAAATAAATCCCCTATGCCAATCCGGCCATGCCCGTCTACTCCAACTAGCTTCCTCGAGTAATGTAACATCCCAAATTTCAAATAAAGGAAGAATA
>NC_061508.1:159377634-159451778 GCF_022539505.1 Lolium rigidum
TTTCGTGTAATTCCGTCAATTGTTGATCTTCCGAAATATTGTGTTACGACGATGCTTTTCCAGCGAGAATCCCGGCTCCGGTGCGCGATCCTCCAATAATCATGAAACATGCAAAATAGATGAAATAACATAAGTATTATCTCCAAATATGAAATATATCAATGAATAACAGAAAATTATGATATAAAATAGTGATGCAAATTGGACGTATCACATGCCATCATAGATCTGCACTACTACTGAGGCGATAGAAGTATCGGCTACTGACAGGTAAATATAGAATGGTCTGTCTTGTTGGGGCGGAACCAACACGGGCGGCTTCGTTAGATATTCTTTAATCTCATCAAACGCTCGATGTTGCTCTGCCCCCCAGTGAAACTGCTCATCAGGTTTGATTTTTACCAATCCCATGAACGGCTCAATTCGTCCTGACAGATTAGAGATGAATCTTCTAACGAAATTGATTTTGCCGATGAGACTTTGGAGTTCCTTCTTGGTCGTCGGTGGCTTCATTGTTCGCACTGCCTCTTGACTTTTCAGGCCGATCTCAATTCCATGTTCATGAACTAGGAAGCCCAAGAACTGACCGGCCGTTACACCAAAAGCACACTTCTTTGGATTCATTCTGAGTCCAAACTTTCTAGTTCGGTCCAAGATGCGTCGCAAATCCTCCAGGTGCCCTTCCACTGAGACAGACTTGACCACCACGTCATCGATGTAGATCTCTACCAACTTGCCGATCAGATCATAAAAGATGTAATTCATGGCTCGTTGGTACGTTGCACCGGCATTCTTCAGCCCAAATGTCATGACCACATACTCGAACAAGCCCACCGAACCCGGTACTCTGAAGGCTGTCTTATGTATATCTTCTGGAGCCATGAAAATCTGGTTGTAACCGGCATTGCCATCCATGAAGCTTAAAACCTTATGACCAGCCGCTGCATTGATCAACGTCTCGGCTACCGGCATAGGGTACTCATCCTTCGGAGTGGCTCTGTTGAGATCGCGAAAATCTATGGCGACGCGCCATCGGCCGTCTTTCTTCTCCACAGGTACGATACTAGATATCCATTCAGCATACCTGCATGGCCTGATGACCCGGCGCTCAACATCTTCTCAATCTCCTTCTTGACTTCTTCTAGAATTTCGGCCTTCATCTGCCGTGCTCGTTGCTGGAACGCCCGAAATCCCTTCTTGAGAGGTAGCCGATGCTCAATGATGCTCCTGTCTAGCCCGGGCATCTCTGTATAATCCCAGGCAAAACAATCTGGGTATTCTTTCAACAAAGCTATCATCAGGCTCCTCAGATGCGGATCTAACTTTTTGCTGATAAATGTTGGTCGTGGCTTATCCCCTGGACCAATGTCGATCTCTTCTAGCTCATCAGCTGACGTAAACCCATATCCCAGCTTTCCGTCGCCCGTTAGATCGACGTTGAACACGAGCAGAACGTATGGCAAGGATAATTTTGGCCGATTGCTGGAATCGGCCTCCATGTTGATTGAATTGCTCAATGAAGGTTTACAACTTGTATGTGCTCCCTTACAGGAGGAAGCCTCCCTACCACGACTACGTGATATGTTTGAAGTGAGATCCTTGCTTTTTATTTTTTGGGGCCGATCGCATGGATCGGCCTTTCCACGTATGTCGAGGGATGTTGCTCTTGTTACTCTACCAGGCCGGTGGATAAGACCAGCCTCACCCCGTTTTTTGTCACCTCGATGCGATCACAGCCATCCAAACTGATTCCAGAGAGCGGTTCTTGGTCTTCCGAGTCCCAAATGTTCATGCCGGCTATCGAGACGTCGATCGAGTCATCTGCATGCACGACTTCTACGTCGTCTCCATCCCACTGTATCGAGCATTGGTGCATTGTAGATGGAATGCGGCGGTTAGCGTGAATCCAATCCCTTCCTAACAGGGCAGCGTAGGTGCTCTTGCTGTCGACGATGAAGAATGTCGTTGGGACTGTCTTTCGGCCTATGGTTAAATCCACGTTCAGGACACCTTGCGTCCCCGATGCTTGGCCGTTGAAGTCATTTAGTGTGACGTTGGTCTTGATCAGATCGGCACTAGAGCGTCCTAAACGCCGTAGCATGGAATAAGGCATTATATTGACCGCCGCTCCCGTGTCAACCAACATCCTGCCGACGGGCTGCCCATTGATATAACCCTTTAGGTACAGGGCCTTCATATGTTTGTAGCCCTTTTCCCGTGGCTTCTCAAAGATGACCGACCGTGGACCGCAGTCAAACTGTGCTATCGGCACTTCCTCGATTCTCGGGGCACGAAACTCTGATGGAAGGAAGAACACCATGTTTGTGCCAGCCGATGTACCCACATCGGTTTTTTCTTGCTTGGGACGCCAAACTGTCTTTGGTGGACGTGTCTCTTCGTCCAAAGTCTGTTGAATTTTCATGGCAAGATCAGGCCGCGCTTTCCTCAACGTGTGCAAGTATCGCGCTTCGGCTTGCTCCAAGCTGCGTAGTCGCTGAACCCTACGCTTTTGGGAGTGGCTGAGTCCATCGGGGCACCACCTTGGCCGGTGGTACCTATCCTCTTCTTCATCTTCCGACTCTTCAAAGTCTTCATCTTGAGAGGACTCAGCACGTTTGTTCTGTGGCGGGAGAGGTCCTAGACGCTTGAATACTGAAACTTCCCCTGCATCCTTCTTTCGGCGTCTACACTCCGGGCAGTTGTCGATTGTAGGCAATCGGCTCATCCCTGAGTCCCAGCAGTGTTTAAAGAAGGGACAGTCCCAGTGTTTATCCATGTCTTCCTGCTCCCTTGACCTCTCCTTAGCGCGGTGCTCGCGCCCTTCGTTGTCTCTGTCATGCCGACGGTACCTTCCTTTATCTTTATCAGACCGATTGCATCTCTCGTCGTTTCTGTCGTACTGCCGACGTCGGTCATACTGATATTCATATTTGTTGAGGAGGTGCGTAGAAAGTGGTTTTTGGTATCGCACGCTTCTCACCTGTTCCTTGGTGAGGTACCGCTTGTCATCATATCGGGGCCGGTCGCGTGGATCGGCCTCCTCCTTTTCCTTGTTGCGGGAGTGACTGCTTTCCTCTTTATCCTTGCCATGGTGGCGCACAGGCCCTGCCATGTTAACATCAAACGAGAAATCCAATCGACGCCTCGCGGAGTGGTTTGGTTCCACCATGTTGACGCCAGGGAACGGATGTGTGTCCACTTTCATGGCAAACTGTCCGAAGAGCAATCGGCCTTGTTCTATCGCCATTTGGATCTGCTGACGAAACACCTTGCAGTTATTGGTGGTATGGGTGAACGAATGATGCCATTTGCAGTATGGCCTCCGATTCATTTCTTGTGATGTAGGGGTCTTATGGCCTTCGGGTAACTTCAGTTGTTTCTCCTTAAGCAATAGATCGAAAATCTACTCAGCTTTGCTCAAATCGAAGTCAAACCCTTTTGGAGGCCCTTGTGGTTTTACCCACTTGCAGGACACGGGATGTGCCCCCCGAGCCCATTCAGCTACAGCCACCTCCAGGTCCGGTGCAGGATCTTCAGTTTCTTCCATCTCAACCAGACCCACCGGACGCTTGAACTTGTCTTGGTACAATTCAGGGTGCCGCTGCTCATAGGATGTGAGTTTCCGCGCCATGTGCGACAATGAACTCGTACTCGCTTGGGAAGTCGGATCTTTGATTGGCGTTGCGAGGCCCGATACTGCCAGCTCGATCGCTTCCTTCTCGGATAAACGAACCGAATAACATCGGTTCCCGACGAGTCCCGAAACGTTGGATGTATTCGGATCATCGTTTCTCCCCGCTTCGCCGCACTCGTGTCGGATCGGCAATGCCGGCCTCGGTAGCTTCGAGTGATATTGCACGTGAAACTGCTCCTCCATTTGCTTCCATGTCCGGACTGAGTTTGGTGGCAACGACGTGTACCATCCAAAGGCTGACCCCGTGAGAGATTGTGCGAAAAACCTCACACGTAACTAGTCTGACGCTGAAATCATGCCCAGCTGCGCCAAACATCGGCTTATGTGCTCTATTGAGCTAGATCCTTCTGCTCCATTGAATTTTGAGAACTCAGGGAGCCGATACTTGGGTGGCAGCGGGATCAGGTCATACTCGTCAGGGTACGGCTTGGAATAGCCGATTGTCTTCCTCTTCGGCAGATGCCGAATTGGTCTCTCAAGATAGTGCTGATCTCGCTCCATGGTATTAGCTGTAGGGACCGAGCCTTCATGACTCGTTCCAGGTAGCATATTTAGCCAGCCATGCTTGTTTATCGAGCATCTACTCCGGAAATCCCTGTTGGTGCGATCCGGCTCGTGCGCGCCAAGGCATTGCAGTCCGGCACGTATGTGCACGAGTACCCATGCGGGATCTCCTTAGGCGGCTCATATAGGAACTGGCAATCGCTAGGATCGCCACCAACCTTGTAGACGACGTACGCCGGTGAACCCGGCGGCTCTGGTGCTGCAAGCGCGAATGGTAGCGGCGGCCTGATCTGGAGCGGTACTTCTCCCTGGTGAGTCCCTAGGGTAGGTCCTGACGGGGAGTACTGATGCTTCATGATTTCTTGCACCACACGGATCGCGACGCGCTCGAGAGTATTCACCAGGCTCTCAGAATAGCGGTGTAGAGAATGAGCCGCCGTGTAATTGATTTCCTGGCACAGAGCTCTGGTACGTTCCTCCGAAGGGGTAGACAGGTCTACTGTGGGGACCCCGGACTAGCTGTCCGAAATTCCCTGTTATGTATACAGTTCACGATCCCATGATCAGTGCGCCGTGAACACATAACCGAACTGATATCAAATTACACCATCCATTACAAAGCGGTATAAGAAAATTACAACATGGTCACATGACCGATAATTACATAATAGCCTCGAAGGGCCTAACTAAACATCAGAGTAGCATCATCACTTCAGCAGCGCAGTACCCAAGTCCTCTGCCATAACCCTACAGGCAACTGACTGGGAAGACGTTCCTAGCTCGCATAGACGTCGCCAACTCCTTCTTCATCCATCGTTTTCCTCCAAGTCTGGCCACGTAAATAGCCAGGGACAAAGCCGTGAGTACATTGGAATTGTACTCGCAAACCATCAAGAAAGGTGCTGACAATGCTAACTAAAAGAGACAAGAGAGGAAGAAATAGTTTCTCTTGTGGATATAGCATGTGAAAGAGAATCAGTTTCTCTTGTGGATATAGCATGTGAAAGAGAATCAGTTTCTCTTGTGGATATAGCATCCCGACATCGCAATTGATGGAGACACTAAAGTGGTACTATGACACCTCTATATCTTTATTGAAGAAGATACTTCAAAAGATAGCTATGGCATATCTATATCTTTATTGAAGAAGAGTTAGCATACCGCCATCTCAGGTGATGGGGACACTAGGGAAGTCCTATGACATCTCTATATCTTTGTTAAAGAAGAGTTCCTCTACATGAAACAGTAGGAAAGAGTTCCCCACTCGGTCTTATTTTTCCACGACCATCTCTGTATGGTCAACACACACCCATTTTCCGTACCTTTCCGGTACACATAAACACAACACTTCCTTTGCAAATCATTTGTCCAAAAACAAAACTCAAGCCCCGGTTAAGTATGGCCATTTCAACTTGTCCATGACCGCGGACGCGGCTATTCGAATAGATTTGACTCGCGAGTTTGCACACTTTCCCCACAACTATCCGGATACCGATCGTGTGGGCATCATCCCCGCATAACAACATATGCCACGATGGATACCCGGACATAACCTTTCGCCCATCTCCACTGGCACGAGTCCTTCCCTGCGGGCTTACCCCTTCCCGGCACCCCGGCAGCATACCTCCTTTTGAGCGTATCTCCGGCGCCATGACAGAAGACCCTCAGTAATCGTCCGGCTATCAGTTAAGACAGTGTATTGCCTCCTCCCGAGCGCAACCCGGCGTCGGAGGTCGTCGTGACCCTCCCTAGAAAGTTGTGAAGGGTGCTCCTGCCAGCTTCAACAAACTACGGGCTAAGCCCCGTCCCACACCAGGGTAGTGTGGTTGCGCGATAAAAAGTTGGGACGGCGAACACTTATACGCAGTGCTCCTTTGAACAACATTTCACCCACACTTCCTTTGTTTACCAACAAACCACCATATTTCTCCGAACAACCTTGTTCAAACCTTTGCTCTTCCAAAAACCTTCTCTCGGGTAGAGTTAACTTACCCAAGGTTTTCATAAAACATTTACAACAAGGTAAGCCTTGAGGGGTTCCCATCCTATAATTTCATGAGTGGAACTACCATTGCACTATGGCCGAGATGAGAGTCATCACGCCATAGATGGTGTAAAAAGGGGGTAATGGAGTGGATCATACTTGCTTAAGGTAAGCATGTATTATGACAACACGAGGATTATAATCTCAGATTTGTGGTACTAACTATTCAATTTGGATAGTGGAGAATCACTATCCAACCAACTCTCCAAGAGGGTACACGGCATACTCCTCTCAAATTGAGAATTACACCAAGATCATGACATTGATACCTCTAAACTACAAAAGTGGTGAGTGTGGTGGAAGTAACTATCTTGAGAGGGAAGATGCTCAAGTTGAGCATACCAGATGACCAAGTGGAATAGCACGGCCATGATGCCATGCATCCCATAATCACAACGACAATAGTGGAGTATCACCACTAGGGAGTACCCCACTAGGAAACATACATAGATGACAATAATAAGGAGAACAACACACATAGAACCGAGGTGCTTTGGACATCAACAAATGACATCCAACTAGACACCGAATCAGAGATCAAAAGATAGCTTGCCTTGGCTTATTTGTCCCTGTACTTCTTCAACTCCGTCAATATAAGAATCCCAATAACATAAAAAGAATCCTTGTCCAATCCACTTCTTCTTCTTCTCCGGAATTGTTCGCATCTATCGCCGGAAAATATAAAAGGAACACAATCAATCACATTGCTCCAAACATAACAAGAATGCAACATTCAACAATCAATAGCTAACCACTTTACTAAGGGCTAACATACAAAAGACTTATAGGTACTACAAAGCAACTAAAAGAAAACCCAATCTATTTACCTAGTGAAGGTATGAGAGTGCCATGACTTAGCAATTGCCTCTCTCGGTTATCACCATCGTATAAACCAAACATCCCCTGGTAGATAACATCATAAAGAGGACAAGAGCATTAGTTTGACATCAAATACATTCACAAAACATTTTCTAACATTTTTGTAAAAGTAGAAAACAGTTTCCTAACTTAGTTTGCTCACATATCACAACATCCAAAATAGGAAGCAAACCATATTCCACATCATTTGAAAACTTAAGCAAAACAAAAGAGCTAATGTTAGGTTGCAGAGGTTTTATTTTGCAAGCATAAAACAAGGGTTGCCCATCTCTACTAAAAAGAGTTGGTCAAAGGTTTTAAATAAACCGAAAAGTTTTGCTTCAACAATGCATGTCACACATAAACATTACTAACAGTAACAAATATGTATGAACAGAGACTAATAATATTTTTCCTATATAGCCAGTACTAATACAAGACTAACCCAATTGGAATCACCCAAAAATATCAAACCTACAATTTTAGGAATTTCTTTGAATATGACTGTACAGAAAACAAGATCTGTAAGCCATAAATCATAGAAAAATCCTAAAAATATGAGGCCACTGGCATTTGAAAGGTAATTAAACAGAGATGCATACACAACTGGATTTGGGTTCAAATTGTTTCTGAAACTCTCACAAATGGATTTACAAGTTTACTACATGTCTGTACCATTTGCTTTCTCTCTGGAGTTACAGAACAGATAACGGTTTGAAACTTGTTGGAGAAGATTAACAAAACAATCAGTAGTACTACCAAATTGGAATCACTCAATTATGTTCAAAAATGGATTTTTAGTGATTTAAAAGCTAACAGCCAGGTCTGCAGAACACACAGAACAAGTTTAATTCACCACAATTCGTACATAAAACATAAAAATATGAGGTCAGCTGCATCTGAAAGGTATTGAAAATCTGGTTCTCACCCAACTGGTTTCATTCAAAAATTCGTTCCCAAGCTCCTGGTTTAATTCGACAAAGTCAGATCTGTCCAGATCTTGATCTGTGAACCATTTCAGTTTCAGGAGGTCAATCGAAGTGAAACCACAGCCAAAATGAAGGTATTGAAGAGGGCTTTCACCTACAGTTGATTTTGTTCAAAAAGGTTTTGTAAAACGGAACAAATCTAATAAACAGTGAATCTGCACGTTTTCAGAACTTTATTTACCACGGACAATCCGTAACGAATTTGAGGGTGAGACCAACGCCAAGTTGTAGATCTTTTCAATACCTATCTGTGGAACTTTGAATCACTCGATTTGGATCTGCACACGAGATTTTGCGGATTTTACAAGATCGTACCAGAATCTGAAACAGCAAGATAGCAGAAATTACAGCAAGTTTTTGGACGAACTTTGGTCAAGAGCTTCAGATCTGAGGATTGCTCAACCTTCTCCATGCTTGGACCAACATGCACCTGCATCAAGATCCAATCTTAGCAATGGAGGAAGAAGAAGAGGAGATTAATCCATCTAGGGTTGGGGAGAAGATGGAGAGGGAGTCTCTCATGGTGAGGGGAAGCTTGAGGGAGGAGGGAGCTGCATCTTGGAGTGCTTTCCATGGCCATGGCCGGCCATGCAAGCAAGGAGGAGCAGCAGCTCGTGGGAGAAGGAGGGGAGGGAGTGGCTGGAGTGGAGGAAGGAGTGGAGAGTGAAGAAAAGAAGCAAAGAGGGAGGTGGTGGCCGGCCAAGCCCCTTTTATAGAGGGAGAGGGGTGGCTGCCTCCTTCTTTGATTGGTGGAGGTGGGTTGCTGGCTTGGGGAAGAGATATTTGACCCAAGATGAATTTATTTGTGGCATTGGGAAGGGACAAAGGAGGAGAGAAGATGGCTGGCCGAAAAAGACATGCCAACACCATGGCCGGCTCCACTCTTATGTCATGCAAAAATGAATCATCAAAAGATAGTTTCCATCATGCATGATGATCATAGTGGAACCACAAGATTTTGAGAATTGACTAATCCAAACAAGATGAGACATATGGCACTCAAGTGCTTATGCAAGACACACGGCACCACTTGTGTCATGCAAATAAAATAGGTTTCTACAAGTGATAAAGAGTCCAAGGTTTAGAATGATAGTGATGGAAAAAAATGATACAATAACAATGATGAATATGGTGACACCAATTCATGAGGTCAAGGTGATGATGAAAAATAATAGAGGATTGAGATGGGTATGATGAGATATAAGTTGCTCTTCAAATAAGAGGTCAATTGGGAGTGATTTGGGAGTATCAAATGATCATCCATTTGCTCAAGAATTGAAGGATGGAGGAGATACAATGTGGTAGATCAGAGATGTGCAAGAGTTTTCATTTGAAAAAAGAGTTTAATTGAAAGGTATGGGACACACCTCAATTGTCTAGAGACAATTGGGAATGAACTCAAGTGAAATGGAATTTTGAAAATGTTGAGAGAACTAGGAACTTAGGAGTTCAAAATATTCTACTTGCTTTCTCAAGTAAAGTAGAGTTTTTCTCAAATGTGAAATAGCAAGAGGAAAACAAGAAATGGTATAGGTACCATAATCAAGCCTTTTGTTAGAAAGAAAGCAAAACAGAGAATAATGTTTTGGGAAATTAGTACTTGGTAGAAATGGGTTTAGAAACAAAATCCATTTCAGCTCCTTGTTTTCTTTGAAGAAATATCTTGAAAAGATTTAATAAAACTAGAAGTAGTTTTGTGATCAAAACTTGAGAAGGAAAAACAATAGGGGTTTGAGAAAGAGAGCTAATTTAGGGGGAGGTGTTCTCAAGGGTAGATAGTGGCTACAAAATGTACCCATCATTCCACTCTTGGTTTTGTGAAGATAAACTTGGATGAAAACAAAAACAAGAGGTAAAAGAGGAAGAAGTGATCTGGTGCTGGAACATGGGATAGGATACCAGATCAAGTTGAATATACGTGATGCAAGGGTAGAATGAGACATGCAGGATGTGGAAAAATTGTAGAGGGAGATGCACAGATGAGATCCATGCATTGAGATCACCAAGTTGTGAATTAAGGATGATTGAGCTATCTTGTACCACAAAGAGAAAAATCAAGATGGCACACTCAGGTTGTCATCAGGAGAGAGGTTTGATGTAGTAAGAAGGAAAACAATTTTTCCTAAGCCACACATGTGTTTTATTTGGTGAGTTGCTTGTTTAACCACTAGGGGTGTTGTTCTAAGAGGTAGCTCAAGACAAAACTCAACAAGCAAATCAAGACAATTCATCTACCAGACAGATCAAGGCAATTCATCATAACCAACAGATCAAGGCAATTCATCTATCTATAGTCTTAAGAAAAAGTTTTTGTTCCCCCTAATTTTTGCATTATGGACAAATAAACAAGGTTGCAAAAGTTGGGGTGTTACAGATCTTCCACCCTTAAAATAATCTCGTCCCGAGATTAGTGAGCGCAGAACAAGAGGGGTTGTAAAGCTTAACGAAAGTTAGACTCCATTCTTCTGTAGACGTGCCGCTGTAGAGAAGGTCGTTGCTTCATCTTCTGGGAGACATGATGGATTTCTTCCGAGGGCAAGCTTCGTGAAGGGTTGACTACTCCATGCAGGTGTTGGATCTGTAGTTTCTTCACGGTCCTAGCGGAGGTTCAAGGCTGTGGGAGGGTTAGTGCACCCAACGGTGCTTGAACAGGGCTGAAAACTTTTTAGAGTTAGCTTGATTTTAGTGGAAGACGAATTCTTCCACCCTTAAGATTTTTCATCGGGCTTTCGGAAAAACTCTGAGCTTCTGCCTTGTGGTTCTATCGGGCTTCTGAAGAAGTCGTCGATCTTCCTTGTTCAGCTGAAGAATCTTCGGGGGTGACGTGCAGACCACAACTTCAAGAGGCACTCACGGTGTTAACTAAACCATGGGGACGCGCGGCGAGTTAGTAAGTCGAGGAAACTCCTGGTTGGTATCCACATGAAGCAGCAACAAAGGTCGTCGGAGGCAATCTTCAGCTTGACGGTCAGTGCTGACTTATACCAGTTAAGAAGTTAGTGGGTAAACTACACTTAATCTTGAGTCTTGAGGTATCTTCAGGAGCTTCACTTGGTAAGGACCAGATGAACAAGGTGATGTAGCTTGGCTTTGACGCTATTGTTCACTCAACGGGTTAGACGGTGTGTTAGGGGGTATTTTGAAGAAGATA
This sequence comes from Lolium rigidum, assembly GCF_022539505.1. Taxonomy (NCBI): domain Eukaryota; kingdom Viridiplantae; phylum Streptophyta; class Magnoliopsida; order Poales; family Poaceae; genus Lolium; species Lolium rigidum. The sequence goes on from NC_061508.1 coordinate 159,388,875, forward strand.
TCCTAGAGGTTAGCACGACTATACTCCAAGGTTAGACCAAGTTAGTAAGGCTTCTCGCAGAGGTGCGATCACTCTTGAAGGTAGGGGCTTCGCTTTCTTGGCGTAGTGGAGATGCTTCAGATGACCTTGAAAGTAGTCGGCGTAGGTAGGGGTCTGAGTTAGTTTCCCTGATGGTTGAAAAACAACTGCTAACGGGTTTAGAGTTAGAGTCTTTCGTTAATCTACCCAACTAACTAGCAGTTAACCATACACCGGCGAGGCAAACTTTAATCCTAACATTACATGTGACACCCATACAACCATAACCAGAGACAAAATACCACTAACAGAGGCTACTGGTATTTTTCCTAGATGCACAGTAACAAAACAAGATCAACACAATTGGAATCATTCGAAAATATTTATTTTTCAATTTTTGAGACTCAAAATACTAATCAGAAACAGTGATCAAGTTTTATTTATAAAAAATCGCACAAAAATCCTAAAAATACAGGGTCAGTGGCATCTGAAAGATAATTTCATACTGGTTCTAGTGCAATTGGAATCACATCAATCGGAGCTACCAAACTATTTTTATTAGCAAAACAGTACACTGGCAGATTTCCATTTTTAATTTTTGTTTCACAAACTTCAAACAATAAAAAAAAAGGCGGAAACGTCTAAATAGCAAGACATACATGCACACAGCAAACATATACAAACACTCAAGACAGCACACTAGGGAACTACAAGCAATCATCAAACCAGACATGGTACTCTAAGTACCCAGAAATTCCTAATGCGCGGGTAGCTCAATCAAAGCGATTGAGTTTGTCCTATCCATCCTATAGGTTTGGGGGCTGGTCACATATGTCGACGTCTTCATATCATTAGCATCAGCTTCAATTTGGATCCTTGTAGCAGTTGGTGGTGACGCAGGCCTGATGTTGACTCGTCGATGTTGAGGTGGAGGCGAAAACTGTGTAGATCTTATGGTCTCATCATCCCGAGGACGTGAGGTCATCAGAGGGGTAGTTGTTGAGGTGCTTCTAAAGTAGAGATCTTCTCGTGGCTGGCCTAAAAATAACTAGTCAAGAAACTGAGGGCTTGATCCCTGACGACTGCAAAAAGTGCAAGTCCACGGAGGAACAAGGTCAGCTCCTTAACAGACTTTGGTGATAACCAAAGACATGATCTTATTATTCTTTTATTCGCACACTAAGTCGGCCTCCAATCTTGAACAGCTGCTGTTGGACATACCCGAGTCTTCCCGAGGGATTGATCCATCTTTGAGTTAGAGTCTCCGGTCTGAGTTGGGGACATCGTCCAATATGTAGTTTTGAAGTGGATGAGACAATAGAGTAAGAATTTTCGAACATTTATAAAGCAGAGAGATAAGAATTTAGAAGCTTTGATTAAATAAGAGGAGTAGAAGCTATACTTCCGACTGAAAAAACAATTTGTTTCATAAATAGTTTTTCCCAAGTAATTGTTTCCTAACTAACGTCCATGCTAACTAAGGTCTCCTACAGTCAGGATAGCTCTGATACCAGCTCTATGGGGACCCCGGACTAGCTGTCCGAAATTCCCTGTTATGTATACAGTTCACGATCCCATGATCAGTGCGCCGTGAACACATAACCGAACTGATATCAAATTACACCATCCATTACAAAGCGGTATAAGAAAATTACAACAAGGTCACATGACCGATAATTACATAATAGCCTCGAAGGGCCTAACTAAACATCAGAGTAGCATCATCACTTCAGCAGCGCAGTACCCAAGTCATCTGCCATAACCCTACGAGCAAGCGAGCGGGAAGACGTTCCTAGCTCGCATAGACGTCGCAAACTCCTTCTTCATCCGTCGTGTTCCTCCAAGTCTGGCCACGTAAATAGCCAGGGACAAAGCCGTGAGTACATTGGAATTGTACTCGCAAACCATCAAGAAAGGTGCTGAGAATGCTAACTAAAAGAGACAAGAGAGGAAGAAATAGTTTCTCTTGTGGATATAGCATGTGAAAGAGAATCAGTTTCTCTTGTGGATATAGCATGTGAAAGAGAATCAGTTTCTCTTGTGGATATAGCATCCCGACATCGCAATTGATGGAGACACTAAAGTGGTACTATGACACCTCTATATCTTTATTGAAGAGGATACTTCAAAAGATAGCTATGGCATATCTATATCTTTATTGAAGAAGAGTTAGCATACCGCCATCTCAGGTGATGGGGATACTAGGGAAGTCCTATGACATCTCTATATCTTTGTTAAAGAAGAGTTCCTCTACATGAAACATTAGGAAAGAGTTCCCCACTCGGTCTTATTTTTCCACGACCATCTCTGTATGGTCAACACACACCCATTTTCCGTACCTTTCCGGTACACATAAACACAACACTTCCTTTGCAAATCATTTGTCCAAAAACAAAACTCAAGCCCCGGTTAAGTATGGCCATTTCAACTTGTCCATGACCGCGGACGCGGCTATTCGAATAGATTTGACTCTGCAGAGTTTGCACACTTTCCCCACAACTATCCGGATACCGATCGTCTGGGCATCATCCCCGCATAACAACATATGCCACGATGGATACCCGGACATAACCTTTCGCCCATCTCCACTGGCACGAGTCCTTCCCTGCGGGCTTACCCCTTCCCGGCACCCCGGCAGCATACCTCCTTTTGAGCGTATCTCCGGCGCCATGACGAGAAGACCCTCGGTAATCGTCCGGCTATCGGTTAAGACAGTGTATTGCCTCCTCCGGAGCGCAACCCGGCGTCGGAGGTCGTCGTGACCCTCCCTAGAAAGTTGTGAAGGGTGCTCCTGCCAGCTTCAACAAACTACGGGCTAAGCCCCGTCCCACACCAGGGTAGTGTGGTTGCGCGATAAAAAGTTGGGACGGCGAACACTTATACGCAGTGCTCCTTTGAACAACATTTCACCCACACTTCCTTTGTTTACCAACAAACCACCATATTTCTCCGAACAACCTTGTTCAAACCTTTGCTCTTCCAAAAACCTTCTCTCGGGTAGAGTTAACTTACCTAAGGTTTTCATAAAACATTTACAACAAGGTAAGCCTTGAGGGGTTCCCATCCTATAATTTCATGAGTGGAACTACCATTGCACTATGGCCGAGATGAGAGTCATCACGCCATAGATGGTGTAAAAAGGGGTAATGGAGTGGATCATACTTGCTTAAGGTAAGCATGTATTATGACAACACGAGGATTATAATCTCAGATTTGTGGTACTAACTATTCAATTTGGATAGTGGAGAATCACTATCCAACCAACTCTCCAAGAGGGTACACGGCATACTCCTCTCAAATTGAGAATTACACCAAGATCATGACATTGATACCTCTAAACTACAAAAGTGGTGAGTGTGGTGGAAGTAACTATCTTGAGAGGGAAGATGCTCAAGTTGAGCATACCAGATGACCAAGTGGAATAGCACGGCCATGATGCCATGCATCCCATAATAACAACGACAATAGTGGAGTATCACCACTAGGGAGTACCCCACTAGGAAACATACATAGATGACAATAATAAGGAGAACAACACACATAGAACCGAGGTGCTTTGGACATCAACAAATGACATCCAACTAGACACCGAATCAGAGATCAAAAGATAGCTTGCCTTGGCTTATTTGTCCCTGTACTTCTTCAACTCCGTCAATATAAGAATCCCAATAACATAAAAAGAATCCTTGTCCAATCCACTTCTTCTTCTTCTCCGGAATTGTTCGCATCTATCGCCGGAAAATATAAAAGGAACACAATCAATCACATTGCTCCAAACATAACAAGAATGCAACATTCAACAATCAATAGCTAACCACTTTACTAAGGGCTAACATACAAAAGACTTATAGGTACTACAAAGCAACTAAAAGAAAACCCAATCTATTTACCTAGTGAAGGTATGAGAGTGCCATGACTTAGCAATTGCCTCTCTCGGTTATCACCATCGTATAAACCAAACATCCCCTGGTAGATAACATCATAAAGAGGACAAGAGCATTAGTTTGACATCAAATACATTCACAAAACATTTTCTAACATTTTTGTAAAAGTAGAAAACAGTTTTCCTAACTTAGTTTGCTCACATATCACAACATCCAAAATAGGAAGCAAACCATATTCCACACCATTTGAAAACTTAAGCAAAACAAAAGAGCTAATGTTAGGTTGCAGAGGTTTTATTTTGCAAGCATAAAACAAGGGTTGCCCATCTCTACTAAAAAGAGTTGGTCAAGGGTTTTAAATAAACCGAAAAGTTTTGCTTCAACAATGCATGTCACACATAAACATTACTAACAGTAACAAATATGTATGAACAGAGACTAATAATATTTTTCCTATATAGCCAGTACTAATACAAGACTAACCCAATTGGAATCACCCAAAAATATCAAACCTACAATTTTAGGAATTTCTTTGAATCTGACTGTACAGAAAACAAGATCTGTAAGCCATAAATCATAGAAAAATCCTAAAAATATGAGGCCACTGGCATTTGAAAGGTAATTAAACAGAGATGCATACATAATTGGATTTGGGTTCAAATTGTTTCTGAAACTCTCACAAATGGATTTACAAGTTTACTGCATGTCTGTACCATTTGCTTTCTCTCTGGAGTTACAGAACAGATAAAGGTTTTAAACTTATTGGAGAAGATTAACAAAACAATCAGTAGTACTACCAAATTGGAATCACTCAATTATGTTCAAAAATGGATTTTTAGTGATTTAAAAGCTAACAGCCAGGTCTGCAGAACACACAGAACAAGTTTAATTCACCACAATTCGTACATAAAACATAAAAATATGAGGTCAGCTGCATCTGAAAGGTATTTAAAGGCTGGTTCTCACCCAACTGGTTTCATTCAAAAATTCGTTCCCAAGCTCCTGATTTAATTCGACAAAGTCAGATCTGTCTAGATCTTGATCTGTGAACCATTTCAGTTTCAGGAGGTCAATCGAAGTGAAACCACAGCCAAAATGAAGGTATTGAAGAGGGCTTTCACCTACAGTTGAGTTTGTTCAAAAAGGTTTTGTAAAACGGAACAAATCTAATAAACTGTGAATCTGCATGTTTTCAGAACTTTATTTACCACGGACAATCCGTAACGAATTTGAGGGTGAGACCAAAGCCAAGTTGTAGATCTTTTCAATACCTACCTGTGGAACTTTGAATCACTCGATTTGGATCTGCACACGAGATTTTGCGGATTTTACAAGATCGTACCAGAATCTGAAACAGCAAGATAGCAGAAATTACAGCAAGTTTTTGGACGAACTTTGGTCAAGAGCTTCAGATCTGAGGATTGCTCAACCTTCTCCATGCTTGGACCAACATGCACCTGCATCAAGATCCAATCTTAGCAATGGAGGAAGAAGAAGAGGAGATTAATCCATCTAGGGTTGGGGAGAAGATGGAGAGGGAGTCTCTCATGGTGAGGGGAAGCTTGAGGGAGGAGGGAGCTGCATCTTGGAGTGCTTTCCATGGCCATGGCCGGCCATGCAAGCAAGGAGGAGCAGCAGCTCGTGGGAGAAGGAGGGAGGGAGTGGCTGGAGTGGAGGAAGGAGTGGAGAGTGAAGAAAAGAAGCAAAGAGGGAGGTGGTGGCCGGCCAAGCCCCTTTTATAGAGGGAGAGGGGTGGCTGCCTCCTTCTTTGATTGGTGGAGGTGGGTGGCTGGCTTGGGGAAGAGATATTTGACCCAAGATGAATTTATTTGTGGCATTGGGAAGGGACAAAGGAGGAGAGAAGATGGCTGGCCGAAAAAGACATGCCAACACCATGGCCAGCTCCACTCTTATGTCATGCAAAAATGAATCATCAAAAGATAGTTTCCATCATGCATGATGATCATAGTGGAACCACAAGATTTTGAGAATTGACTAATCCAAACAAGATGAGACATATGGCACTCAAGTGCTTATGCAAGACACACGGCACCACTTGTGTCATGCAAATAAAATAGGTTTCTACAAGTGATAAAGAGTCCAAGGTTTAGAATGATAGTGATGGAAAAAAATGATACAATAACAATGATGAATATGGTGACACCAATTCATGAGGTCAAGGTGATGATGAAAAATAATAGAGGATTGAGATGGGTATGATGAGATATAAGTTGCTCTTCAAATAAGAGGTCAATTGGGAGTGATTTGGGAGTATCAAATGATCATCCATTTGCTCAAGAATTGAAGGATGGAGGAGATACAATGTGGTAGATCAGAGATGTGCAAGAGTTTTCATTTGAAAAAAGAGTTTAATTGAAACGTATGGGACACACCTCAATTTTCTAGAGACAATTGGGAATGAACTCAAGTGAAATGGAATTTTGAAAATGTTGAGAGAACTAGGAACTTAGGAGTTCAAAATATTCTACTTGCTTTCTCAAGTAAAGTAGAGTTTTTCTCAAATGTAAAATAGCAAGAGGAAAACAAGAAATGGTATAGGTACCATAATCAAGCCTTTTGTTAGAAAGAAAGCAAAACGAGAGAATAATGTTTTGGGAAATTAGTACTTGGTAGAAATGGGTTTAGAAACAAAATCCATTTCAGCTCCTTGTTTTCTTTGAAGAAATATCTTGAAAAGATTTAATAAAACTAGAAGTAGTTTTGTGATCAAAACTTGAGAAGGAAAAACAATAGGGGTTTGAGAAAGAGAGCTAATTTAGGGGGAGGTGTTCTCAAGGGTAGATAGTGGCTACAAAATGTACCCATCATTCCACTCTTGGTTTTGTGAAGATAAACTTGGATGAAAACAAAAACAAGAGGTAAAAGAGGAAGAAGTGATCTGAGTGCTTGGAACATGGGATAGGATACCAGATCAAGTTGAATATACGTGATGCAAGGGTAGAATGAGACATGCAGGATGTGGAAATTGTAGAGGGAGATGCACAGATGAGATCCATGCATTGAGATCACCAAGTTGTGAATTAAGGATGATTGAGCTATCTTGTACCACAAAGAGAAAAATCAAGATGGCACACTCAGGTTGTCATCAGGAGAGAGGTTTGATGTAGTAAGAAGGAAAACAATTTTTCCTAAGCCACACATGTGTTTTATTTGGTGAGTTGCTTGTTTAACCACTAGGGGTGTTGTTCTAAGAGGTAGCTCAAGACAAAACTCAACAAGCAAATCAAGACAATTCATCTACCAGCAGATCAAGGCAATTCATCATAACCAACAGATCAAGGCAATTCATCTATCTATAGTCTTAAGAAAAAGTTTTTGTTCCCCCTAATTTTTACATTATGGACAAATAAACAAGGTTGCAAAAGTTGGGGTGTTACATCTACTCCGTCAAGAACACCTTCAGGGGAGAACCCCTTCCACCTTACGCCATGTGAACGGGTCCTCACGAAAGAGCCGATGAGATCGGCTTCCAAGATGGCTTTCATCTCATCATACTTCTTCTTCTGCTCTTCTGGCAGATCTGCGTACGTGGTCGGTTCGCCGACCACCTCTTCCGCAGCTTTTGACATGGTTGCTGCGGACGTCGATGTTGTTGCGAGAGGGTCCCACCGGCGTGCCGAGAATGTGTTGCGGTCGGAAACCCACCGGCGAGCAACGACGGGCAGCACGGTAGAGCGGGAGGCTCCCGGGATTGCGGGCGACCCTGGTCCCTCGGGCGACGGCCCGCAATGCCTTCTGGCACACGCGTCCTGGTGATTACGAGGGCGTGCCACCTGACCTATACCTGGTCAGGAAGGTGATGGATTGCTTCGACTAGTTTCCTGCATGGAAAACACGTAAACATTAAATACGAGCCCCAATCGGCTCTTAAATTGTTCTGTGGATCGGCTCAAAGAGCCGATTGCCCCATGGTTCATGTTAGATTTATAAGGACATGGGGATCATGCTTTATCAATATCAAGCTAAGCTAATCTACGATAGTCTAGGGTTTTCACCGTATAATCGGAACATCCTATGCGTGATTGAGCCTAGCAGACACGTAAGATGACGGAAAACCAACCCTAAAGAGGCCTAAAAACCAACGTGAAGTTGATCCCCGGAACAATCCCTCTAGAGCTCAGTAAACCACACCTTACGCGCTAACGGATCCTTCAACTCGTTTATAAGGCCTAATCATACGGATATCAAACCAATCCTTGAAGAACAAGGAGCAACTATAACGGACTAGATCTACTCGATAATGAACAAGCAAGATGCTGCCCTTACACCTAAAATAGGTGTAAGGGCAGCTAGATATCAAGGGGTAGCGTAGCTAAACAAATGCATCGTGAAAGCATTGTGATCAACCCCAAAACACCTAAGATAAGGGTGTTGCCCGCCATCAAAAAGGCTTCAGCACGAGCAACACCAAAGACGAATAAGCCGATATCGCCTAGATCGCAAGATGCGATCTAGGCAGCATGTTGCTTACCCGGGAGAAACCCTCGAAACAAGGGGTGGCGATGCGCCTAGATTGATTTGTTGTGAACGTGATCGTCCTCTTTTCTCAATAACCCTAGATACATATTTATAGTCCGTAGACTCTCTAACTTGGGAATAAACCCAACCGTGTACGAGCTAAACTCTATCTCTTAATTCTAACCGACACGTGTCCTACTATATTTACAGATACACGGGCAATCTTGCCCAAACTTCTTATACAAGGCTGGTTCGGGAATATCTTCCATGTATATCTTCTAAGCCCATTTAATCACGGCCCATCTCCAGACATGGTTAAATTCTGGTGATAACAGTGTGATCCTCCTCGGCGTGGTCGCACACACGTCGAGCTTCAGAGCATTAGATGACTCGATTTCGCGCAAAAGCGGAGGCGCCAGCTTCTTAAGGATCATGGCGCAGAATCGTCTCATCTTCCCCAACGCAGCTTCCTCCTGGCTTGACATGTCTCCCTCATAGCACGATCCATAACCAAGCCTTGCATGTTCTCGTGTGGGTCGTACATGGACAGCGGGGCCTCCGAAGATCCGGCCCAAGAGCTTTCCACCGCCTCCTGGCGCACTGAGGGACGCGTCCCCCTCTCTTGGCGGGAGATCAAAAGACTTCCCTCCCGTGATAGAAAATTGCACATACTGGTCCACCAGGTCTCTAGCCACGTACCCCTGGTCAGCCAATCCCAATCCAGGAGCTTCTACAACCTTCTCCATGGCAGCTGGCCCACGCTCAGGAGACGCAGTGGCCTCGCCACTAGCAGACAGTGGATTTGAAATACCAACCCCACCTGCCTCATTCGAATTGTCGCTATCATCTCCCGAAAGCAGAGGGAGGGTCTCTGCTGCGTGCAGCACCGTCTCCTTGACCGTTGTGACCAGAACACTAGGCTCCAGAGCTGCCACGTCGCCACCACCCGGGGTCTCCACCACCAAACACGGATCAGGACCATGAACAACACCATGCACGCATGCGTCCCTCGCTTCCTCGGATCCAGGAACACCAATCCCTAGGCCACCAAGCTGGATTGGCTGAGACTTGCACGGATCCCCACCGACAGGATCAGCCGCAGGAGCAGCCAACGGCAGAGAACCTGTCTGGCTGTCACGCTCCTCCCGCTGGGTCCCCAACTGCACAGGAGTTTCAGCAGGAGCCGTCCCAGGGCGATCCCAGATCCACTGCGGCGCCCCTTCCTGTGCCTCTAGGTGTGGAAGCTTCCAGCACGTCCCGGCCGTTGACCGGTGCCCAGCGCCGCCGGTATGAGCGCCACGGCGATCAGGGACCCCTGGCGACCACACAAGCGAACGGGAGGTCCAAAACCCCTCCGCATCTGGCGCACCCTCCGGCCGTTGCGACCGACCATCATGCCGGCGAGCTGACACTGCGCTCCGGCCATCATCCGGCCCGTCGAGCCGCACAAACTCCTCGATCCTCGATACGTGAATGAGCACATCGTACTTCAGCAGACCAAGCTCGCGGTCGCGGCTAGTCGGACGAGGCGCCCTGGAGCTTCCCGCTGACGCAGGCTCCTGCCTTGGCTCCGGCACCCATAGCTCACGTGTCGCCGGAATCGACTCAGGGTCCACCGACCAAGCCTCCACCTTGAACAGGCTCAAGTCCAACCTGCAGGCCGTCTCCGGCGCCACCGTGCCCAGCGCACAAGAATCACCGACGAGATGCTGCACGACCTCCTTCTCCCAAGCATGCGGCGGGATGCCCTCAACCTCCAGCACGACCTTGGAGCGCATGACCACATGCGTCGCCTGCGCCAGTCTAGTCCACTGCCGGAAGAACAGAGTGAAGAACGCGAACGGCAGGGACGCCCGGCCAGAGACCCTCGCTTTAAGCTCCGACGTTGCAAAAACGATGATGAAATCCTCCGGCCTGAACTTATGAACTGTAAAAGCTCCCCGTGGTATGTCCGCCCTGTGCACCAGAGCATCCGCCACTAGATCGCAAGAAACCGCCGGTCTCGAGCCTCCCACGTACGCCACCAAAGAACACTGGAGCCGCCGCTCCATCTCATCCATGGACGCCGTCCGACGAACAACACACGGCGGTCACGCAGATGTCTACGCCGAGCCCACCGGAATCCGACGTGTCGCCGACTCCGCCTCCCAAGAACCCACCGACGCCGGGGGATGCGGCGACGGCGGTGAAGGTGGTGAGGCGCCGCGGTAGGGGTCTCACGGGCAGCAGGCGCACGACGGTCCGGTGCACCAGAGCGACGAGCGACGGCGCACCCTGAACTCACACACCAGGCTGCGTGAACCCCCGACGACCCGCCAGACGCCGATCCACCAAAGCCAAAGCTTGCAGACGCAGCTCCTCCTCCGACTCCGGGCTGTGCGGCCGCTTGCAGCCACCAGATCCATGGCCTTCCTCGCCGCGCCGGTAGCACACCTGCTCGTTCCAACACGCCCTCTTGGGATGCCCCGGACGCAGACACTTGAAGCAGCGACCGGCCATCGACGGAGACACCGGCCGAGCAGCGGGCGCGCCAGCCTGCTGCCGACGCTGAAGGCTCTTCCTCTGCCTCCACTTGGCCTTCCTCGAAAGCTTCGGGACGACCCACTCCAACCTGTCCTGAACCCGCAGCCCTTGCACCTGGGCAGCCGCCACCGGCAGCTGCGCGTGCCGATCTGAGCTTCCCTGCTCCGAGGAACTAGAGGAACCTGCGGAGAGGCCCAGAGCAGACACCACCGGCCGCATGGAAGACGCCGACGCTGGGCTGGTCGGCGCCACGCTGGGGCGCGCCGCCGCCGCCGCCACACACTCGCCCTCACGCGCGCTCTCCTCACCTCGCTCCATGGTTTTGGGTTTCAGCTATGCTGAATCTCGGAAGGGCTTTTCAAAATTGATTTTCAAGATACATCATGATTATGATCGTTGTAACCGATTTTCAACGTGATGATGACTTGATGTGACACTTGGCCGTACTAGTACGGTCTCATATTTTTGTATTACTTGGACTGTAGCCAAATTCGAAATCTCATTCCAGCGGCAAAACTTCCCGCCCGAAAAATACAAATATTTCACACGCTTCTAACTTCCCATTCTACCCTCGTAAAGATGACAACAATGTCCATGTATAAGTCGGTTGGTGGGGGTCTACCCGTCATTTTTTCGATCACCACCTCCCTTGCCCCGGAAACTAACCGAAAAAAATTTCATTTCCCTCAGTCTCTCCTCTGAGACCACACCCACCGGAACTTCCCAAGTCGCTCTCTCTCCCACCTCCACGACCACCGCACTGGAACATCCCCGCCGGACTTCCCTGGCCTACCTAAGGCCTCGCGATCCTCGTCATCCGGCTGCCTGCCGGAGCCGCTTCATCGACGCCGTCATCAACCGGACCGGATCATCCTCGCCGAACCTCGAAACCATATGCTCATCCAGCAGTCTACCGCAGTCGCTTCAGCTGCGATATCGTTCACCCCACCGGAGCCGCTTCGCCGGATCCGTCGTCCACCGCATCGGATCTTGCTCACCGACACCGCTGTGCATGAACCGGATCTGCTTCATCGGCGTCGTGCATGATCTAAACTCTTCTACTGTCGCTTTTCTATTGCTTGCCTGCAAGTTCTTGTTTAATCTTGGGGGAACCTGTTTGTGCTAACGACGCGCCGTTACGTTTTTGCGGATGAGATGAGTAACCATGAAGTGTAATGGCCGTCTCTCCAACCCCAAGTAGCACATGTAGCGTACTTCATCACCGGATCTATCAACCCCAGGAAGATCTGCTGTGACTCCCACAGAGTGCTTCTCCTAATGTAAGTCCCTTGTTTTAGCGCCATGTTCTGGGTTCAGATGCTTGTTTGTCTGGAGCTCTTTTAGTTCATTCCTAGATATGACCATAACACCTTGCTATTTTCTAGTTCATTGCTAACTTTAAGCGATTGAACATTTTGATTTGCATTCCCTGCTCTGTAGATGTAGCCATCATAACTTCTATCTTGCTCAGTCGTTGTTACAAAAATTATAGGCTGCTACTATTTTGTTCATGCCAATCTTGTTCTCCCTGAACATGTTGGTTTGCATTCCCTGTACTACAGGTGATGCCATTGTTATTTCTATCTACTTCGTCGTAAGCTAACAAAGTAACTGCCTGCTATTAGTTCCTGCATGCTATCGCTCTGCCATCCTGCAGTACAAAATTATTTGAACTCGTCACAGCATCTACTTCCATCATAATTTTGTCTGCCATCTGATTCTTCAAAAGCTGCAATATTAACTTGTTTCTCTTAATTGGCATGGCGCTCACATATAGAATGGTGAACATATGGGTGTGCATTCCCTCTTCTACAAGTTCACGAGTGATCCCACTATATTCCGTTTCTGGTCCATCCTAAGCCGTAGCATTAACTATCCTATATGTGTTGCTCATTACAACTTTATATCCCGAAACAAATTGATTTGTTTCCCTTATCTACAAGTTTATGAGTGATGCCATTATAACTCATATCTGTTTTATTCCTAGCTATTATAGTAACATCCTGCTATTATTTAGTTCATGGCCAATTTTAAGTAATTGCACATGTTGGTTCGCATTCCCTGCTCTATAGCTTTTGGCATCGTAACTTCTATATTTGGTTTACATTCCCTGCTGTGTAGATCTAGCCATCATAACTTTATCTTGCTCAGTCGTTGTTACAAAAATTAGGGCCTGCTACTATGTTGTTTGTGCCAATTTTTTACTCCATGAACATATTGGCTTGCATTCCCTGTACTACAGGTGATGCCATTATTTTGTATCTAGTTCATTGTAAGCTAACAAAGTAAGTATTTAGTTTGGCATGCTATCACTCTGCTATCTAGCCTATAGTACAAATATACTTGTCATACTACTAGATAATAATTTTGTGTGCCATCTTGTTCTTCAAAAGCTGCATTATTGACTTGTTTCTCTGACTTGGCATGACACTCACATATGGAATGCTGAACATATTGGTTTGCATTCCCTCTTATACAAGTTCACAGGTGATCCCACTATATTACAGTATCTGGTCCATCCTAAGCTCCGGCATTAACTATCCTCTATGTGTTGCTCATTACAAGTTTATATCCCGAAACATCTTGATTTGCATCCCCTTCACTATAAGTTCAGGAGTATTATTTAGTTCACCGTCAATTTGAAGTAATTGCACTTGGCACTTGTTGGGTCACATTCCCTCCTCTTTAGCCTTTGCCATCGTAACTTCTATTTTTGGTTTACATTCCATGCTCTGTAGATGTAGCCATCATAACTTCATCTTGCTCAGTCGTTGTTACAAAATTTATAGCCTGCTACTATGTTGTTCATGCCAATTTTGTACTCCCTAAACATGTTGGTTTGCATGGAACTCGACAGTAGTAAGTTTGTTGTTTCATTCTAACGTGCTCTGTTATATTGGATGTTGGTATGCGACATGCACTCTTTGTTTGCTTATTGTGCGCATTACAATGATCTTGTTATAATGACGAAATGATGAGTTCCAAATTCTTTGGCAAACAATATTGTAGTGTCTTTGCCTTTCCATTGTTGTTGTCTTAACTTGTAATGTCTTTATTTCAGATATAGGTGATGCATGGACAACTTAAAAGATTGCCGAATCGCTTCATTGTATTGCTAGTTTTAATTACCATTCAATTTCTACGGGTTCGTAATATTTTTCAAAGCCTTGCAGCTGATGTAATATTTAGTTAGTTTTATAGTTCTTTCGCGCATTTTTTCTATGGTGCTTGTGGTAAGTGAGGCTATCCGACAGAAATCATGTGCTGCGTAAATATTCTCAGTATCTAAATCACAAATTCCCATCCCTTAAATGGCCCAATTAAGCGAAATCACATATGTGCCGGCCCGCAAAATCCTAAAGCGCCCATTATGCCGGCATATAAACAGTAACTAAACGGGCTGGCCCACTTACTTATTGGGCCAGCCCACTTGATTTACGGTGGACCCCACACTCTAATTGGGTTGGCCCACTTGCTTTAAGGTGGACCCCACCCACTACTGGGCCGGCCCTGTAACAGAAAAGTGGGCCCCACAAGCTTATTGGGCCGGCCCGCTAACTCGTCGGGACAGCCCACCTGATTTACCGTGGACCCGACATACTAATTGGGCCGGCCCACTAACTTGTTGGGCCAGCCCAATTGCTTTTGTGGTGGACCCCACACACTAAATGGGTCGGCCCTTTAACAGGATAGTGGGACCCACCTGTGTTTTTGGCCCGGTCCACTATCTTGTTGGGCCGACCCACTTGCTATATGGTGGACCCCACATACTAAATGGGCCGGCCCTTTAACAGGAAAGTGGGACCCACTGTGTTTTGGCCGGCCCACTATCTTGTTGGGCTGGCCCACTTGCTATATGGTGGACCCCACATACTAAATGGGCCGGCCCTTTAACAGGAAAGTGGGACCCACCAGTGTTTTTGGCCCGACCCACTTTCTTGTTGGGCCAGCCCACTTGCTATATGGTGGACCCCACATACTAAATGGGTCGGCCCTTTAAAAGGAAAGTGGGACCCACCTGTGTTTTTGCCCCGGCCCACTATCTTGTTGGGCTGGCCCACTTGCTATATGGTGGACCCCACATACTAAATGGGCCGGCCCTTTAACAGGAAAGTGGGACCCACCTGTGTTTTTGGCCCGGCCATCGGCTTGTTGGGCCAGCCCATTTGATCTATTGTGGACCCCACGTACTAAATGGGTCGGCCCGATAGCAGGAAAGTGGGACCCACATGCTAATTGGGCCGGCCCAATAACTTCTTGGGCCGGCCCACTTGCTTTAAGGTGGACCCCACTTGGTAAATGGGCTGGCCCGATAATAGGAAAGTGGGTCCCACATGTCTTGTGGGCCAGCCCTTTTGCATGTTGACCGGTCAAACGAGTGCATTCGGCCCGGCCCACATGCTTAGTGGGCCGGCCCATTTAAGTTTTGACCAGTCAACCTTAGAGGTTAGGCCCGACCCGCGTAACTAATGGACCAGCCCAGCTATATAGTTGACTGGTCAAACTAAGTCAGCTGGCCCGGTGCGCAAACTTAATGGGCCAGCCCGCTTAAGACGTGGCAGGCCTCGTGTGGGCCTACCATCTACCACGGGGTTTCAGCCGGTTAACGTCGTTAACTGCCGATTAACGGCGTACGCCACGTGTCGTTTGCATGACGTCAGCAGTCAACGGACTCCCGGAAACAGTTCTGCAACGGTCCAATTTTCCGTGGCGGAAGGGCGCCCGCGACGGACCGAAAAAAACGTCGTAGGACTTTGCCTGACGCAGTTTTGACAACAGAACCCATATCGTCGGGTTAGGCCCATAGGCGACAAAAAATGGCCCTTAGCGTTGGGATGTTGTCTGTCAGAACTTTTCTTGTAGTGTTAGTTGGCCGCTTCCAGTCTTTTGCTAGCCTTCGCATGTACTGAGTATGAGCTCTACTCGTGCATCCAACTACCAAAAACCAAAGTTTGGCAATTGTGTCCACCATATCTACCTACTAGAATCATTGTATATTCATCATGTTTTTATTCATCTTCCAAATTAAATTTTGTCATGAGAAAATTAGTTAGTAAAGCTCTCACGAACTTGATGGCACATTTACTTTCTTGCACTTAATAAACCTGAACCATTGTGACTATCTTATGAATATTATATGCTTGCAAATTACGAGTTGGGAGTTAGCACAACCGTGCTTTCATGGGGCACGCTTTCAACATTGCACGTATTCCTATTTAGTTTATATCATGTTCTTTTGTTTATGGATTCCTAGCAGTGTGAAATAAAATGAAAACTTGTAAGTCCATGGAGTTTGTATATGTGTTAGAGAAACGCATGGGCGGCCAACTTAAGCCATGCATCATTCATGGTGGAAACATGGTGGAAATTTTCAGCGAACCATGGTGAGCATTCTGTGAAGCATCTTCAATTAAAATCCATGCCCATAGTAAATAAAAGGATTGCTGGGATGCTCATCGTCTGGCTATCTTGTTATTTTTTGTATGGGGATGCTCCTATATCATGGGGCAGGAGATACCTCGTTGGTGTTCTCGATGATACATATATGCTTGCAATTACAAGAATTTATTTGGGACCTAAGTTGAGTAGCATGAGGTTTAGGTAATCGAATTCGAGGGGCACGAGATTTTCAACTTGTGATTTGTTAAGCATATAACTCATATTTGCCCTCACATTAACTTTAACCATTCAAGATTCTTATGATATGGGTAATGAGAGCTCAAAACTAATGAGTACCATACTTTTTGGAAGGTTTATAAAACTTGTTAATCTTGCTTCCTTCTACGAAGGACCTTACTTTTACTTTTATGTTGAGTCTTCATCTTCTTGCTTTATGCACCAATTAAGAGAGCATAGTTGTCATTCTGAGTATAATGTGCATAGTCCCAAAATTTATTGTTGATTGATTCATGATTATGATATTGCTTGTTCTCAAATTACTTGTATCTAGTCACCCTTTGAACTTTAAAGGTGTCCTAACATTTATGTTTTCATAAAGGACAAGATGAGTACCACTTTGCTATATTTTCTCTATGCTCATAAACAAACAGTTGCTTTCAATGCAAAATTATTCATGATCCTTTGTTTGAGTTACTTCTCATGTTGTAACATAGTTACTAATTTCTATTGTTAGAATTATATCTATCATGTCTATGTTTAGAGTACTTTGATCCCAGATCACAATGCTTTACAATAACTTGATCAAGATTGTGTTGGCTGCATGTCACCTCAAAAATTATTTTGTTATCACTTATCTACTCGAGGACGAGCAGGAGTTAAGCTTGGGGATGCTGATACGTTGCAAACCTATCTAATTTTTGATGCTCCATGCTTGTTTTACACCAATTTATAAATGTTTTGCTTACACTTCGTTGCACTTTTATACATTTTCCGGCACTAACCTATTGACAAGACGCCATAGTGTCAGTTCCCTATTTTCTACTGTTTTGTATTTTAGAAAAGTTGTACAGAAAATATTCTCGGAATTGGACGAAACAAAATCCCGAAGATATTATTTTTCCGTAACGAAGACGAAGTCCGGAGGAGAGACGAAGAGGAGCCACAGGGCGACCAGACCATGCCTTGGCACGGCCCAGGCCCTGGCCACGCCAAGGGGTGGTGTGGCCCCCCTGGCCTCCACCGACCTCGCCCTTCCGCCTATTTATTCACGATCTCGAGAAAAACCTAAACGCCCCAGCTTCCATCCATGAAAAGTTCCGTTGCGGCCGCCATCGTAGACTCTAGCTCGGGAGGGTTCTGAAGCTCTTCCTTGCACCCTGCCGGAGGGGGAGATCATCATCGGAGGCCTCTACATCGCCATGCCCGCCTCTGAAGTGATGCGTGAGTAGTTCATCCCTGGACTATGGGTCCATAGCAGTAGCTAGATGGTTATCTTCTCCAATTTGTGTCTCGTGTTAGATCTTGTGAGCTGCCTATCATGATCAAGACCATCTTTATGTAATGCTACATGTTGTGTTTGCTGGGATCCGATGAATATTGAATACTATGTTGAGATCGATTATATACTTTTCATATGTTATTTGTGATCTTGCATGCTCTCCGTTGCTAGTAGATACTCTGGCCAAGTAAATGCTTGTGACTCCAAGAGGGAGTATTTATGCTCGATAGTAGGTTCATGCCTCTAGTTTTCTGGAAGAGTGACAATAACTTCTAAGATTGTAGACGTTCTATTGCTACTAGGGAGAAAACAATAATGGTTTATCTAAGGGTAATTCTATTGTTTACTTTACACACATTGCTTAGTGCGATAATCTATTGCTTGCAGCTTAATACTGGAAGGGGTTCGGACGATAACCGGAAGGTGGATTATTAGTCATAACGCGGTTGGATTGCGGTCTATGTATTATGTTGTAATGCCCAAACGAATCTCATAGTAATCATCTTATCATGTATGGTCTTTATTCTGTCAATTACCCAACTGTAATTTGTTCACCCAACATGTTATTTATATTTATGGAGAGACACCTCTAGTTAACTATGGACCCCGGCCCTTTCTCTTACACTGATACAATCATCATGTTACGTTTACTTACTGCAAGCATTGTTCTCTTTAATTCCACTGCAAACAAACATCTCTTTCCACACTATACATTTAATCCTTTGTGTTCAGCAAAACTAGTGAGATTGACAACCTCACTGTAAGTTGGGGCAAAGTATTTTGGTTGTGTTTTGTGCCGGTTCCAAGTTGTTGCTGACGCCGGTAGTGCGCCCTGCCACAAGTCAGTTAGCAACAACTTCAGAAGTCACGCCTTTCTCCTACTGGTCGATTAAACCTTAGTTTCTTACTAAGGGAAAATTTGTTGTTGTGCTCATCATACCTTCCTCCTGGGGTTCCCAATGGTGTGCAATCTGCGCTCATCAGATCTCAGTCGGGGTAGGCTCTGGCGCGCACCCGTCGCCTGTTTTGGGGCCAAACTTTGTCGGTTGCGCCGCCCGGCCTCGCCGCCCACGATCTGTTCGGTCAATTGCGTCGATAGGTTTCTTGCTCGTGTTTTTTGCGCTATTGTGCGCGGCAATTAATCCACAGTTCCTACCCACGCAGATGGACATGTGGCAGATCTTTGGATGATACGTCCAAAACGTATCTACTTTCCCGAACACTTTTGCTATTGTTTTGCCTCTAATTTGTGTATTTTGGATGCAACTAACACGGACTAACGCTGTTTTCAGCGAAACTGTTCTGGTGTCTCGTTTTTGTGCAGAAATCCAACTTTCAGGAAAAACCTCGGGATTTTGACGAAAGGGCCTATTTTCCCAGAATACTAACGGAGCCAGAAGGACAAGTAAGGTGGAGGCCCGAGGGCCCCACACCATAAGGCGGCGCGGCCTGGGGGGGCCCGCGCGGCCCTATGGTGTGGCCCCCTCGGCCGGCCTCCGACGCCCTCCTTCGGACTACTTATTCGCCTCGACCTAAAAACGCACGGGGAGAAGTCGAAGTCGCCAGAAACCCTCCAGAACGCCGCCACATCGCGAAACTCCGTCTCGGGAGCCAGAAGTCTCCGTTACGGCACTCCGCGGGACGGGGAATTGGAGGAGATCATCACCACCATCACCGCCAACGCCTCTCCATCAACCAGCCATGTTTCCCCCATCCATGTGTGAGTAATTCCCCCGCTGTAGGCCGAAGGGGATGGTAGGGATTGGATGAGATTGGTCATGTAATAGCATAAGATTGTTAGGGCATAGTGCCTAGTATCCGTAGATGTTACTTTTATGATATTGTTGCAACTTGTTATGCTTAATGATTGTCACTAGGGCCCGAGTGCCATGATCTCAGATCTGAACATGTTATTGATTCATGAAGATATTCGTTGTTTATGATCTTACCTGCAAGTTGTATACACATGTCGCTGTCCGGAACCAATGGCCCCGAAGTGACGAAATCGGGACAACCGGAGGGAATGGTAGCGATGTGAGGATCACATGTGTTCACGGAGTGTTAATGCTTTGCTCCGGTACTCTATTAAAAGGAGTACCTTAATATCCAGATAGTTTCCCTTGAGGCCCGGCTGCCACCGGCTGGTAGGACAAAAGATGTTGTGCAAGTTTCTCATTGCGAGCACGTACGACTATAATTGGAACACATGCCTATTGATTGATTAGTACTTGGATACCGTTTTATTATTATCTGCAAATGCCCTGCTATGATTGTTACATGAGTTTCTCTCATCCATGCAACGCCGTCATCCGTCCCCGTGCCTACGAGTATTTTAATCCTGCTTGTTTACTAAAATCACTACTGCTTGTCTTTGTTACTCTGCTGCTTGTTATTTCACTATCGCTACTACTATAAAGCTGTTACTACTTGATAAACTCTTGCGAGCAAGTACTGTTTCCAGTGCAGCTGAATTGACAACTCCGCTGTTAAGGCTTTCAAGTATTCTTTGTCTCCCCTCGTGTCGAATCAATAAATTGGGTTTTACTTCCCTCGAAGACTCGTTGCGATCCCCTATACTTGTGGGTCATCAAGACTATTTTCACGGCGCCGTTGCCGGGGAGCATAGCTTTATTTGGAAGTTCACTTGGATTGGTATTGTTCGCTGCAAATTCTCCATCATGGGTAAAACTCGCGATACTAAGGTCGCGATATTACCATCCACTACAAGAAAAGGTACAACTCTGAGTACCTCTGCTGCTCTTGATTCACCATCTGTGATTGATAAACTTGTTTCACCGCCACATGCTTCAAATGCTTGGTACTTCGCTGAATCTGAAAACTCTCATAATACTGATAATATTTCTGCCGTGCTTGATGATAGTGGTTCATTGGGAACTTTTCTAGATGCTTCAATTGCTAGATCTAGACAAATTGAAAATACTGAAACTCCGATGCTACTACACCTGTTAATTCACCTGAACTTGAATACTCTAGTGATGATCTTGATGAAGATTATGTGGAACTTGATGATGATTTTATTGAAAAATGCCATGCTACTACTGATGCAAGAAAAATTAAAAAGTTGCTTGCGGAACATACTCGTTAGATATAAACTCGTCTCCTGATCCTAAATTTGCCACATCTCCTATAAACATTAGGGATAAAGATTATGATTTTTCTCTTGATCTATCTCATATAGCTATTGTTGAGAAAACACCCTTTTGTGGTACTGAAAAAGAAAGTGCTTTTGAACACATGACTGAGTTATCTACTCTGAGTAGCTTGTTTTCTGATGATGTTAAGAAGCGTACTTACTTTGTTGCTAAAATCTTTCCATTCTCATTAAAGGATGACGCTAAAACTTGGTATAATAGTTTGCCACCTAGTATCTGAGTTGGGGATCCTGCATGCATGCAGTATCCAGAATCAATTTCCAAACAAAAAATCAGAATCTAAGGCCGATTTGGCCACTAGTTCTATTAAAAGTCCGAAAGAATTGCTTAATGTTTTCTTCCGGAAATACTTTCCTGCTAGTGCTCAACATGCTGCTTTGCAGAGAGTTTATAATTTTGATCAGGGAGATGAAGAGAAATTGCCTGAGGCTTGGGCGAGATTTTGCTCTCTTATTAGAGCTCGCCGACCATGATTTGGAAAAGCATGATTTACTTGATATATTTTATAGTGGACTAACCATTGAGTCTAGGGCATACCTGGATAGTTGTGCTTGGTTGTGTTTTCGGGAAAAGAACTCCGGACGAAGTCGAAGAATTATTGGCTAAAATAGGACGGAATTATGATGATTGGACTACGCTCGAACCAACTCCAACGCCAATAGTGAAGAAGAGGGGTTTAATTAAATTGAATGATGAAGATATGAGGGAAGCCAAGAAGTCTCTCAAGGAGAAAGGTATTAAATCTGAAGATGTGAAGAATCTACCTCCTATAGAAGATATATGTGAGATAATTCCCCCTTCATCCATGATTGAGGTAAACTCCCTTCAACGCTTTACTAGGGAAGATATTCCGTATTCAAAACCTCCTGCGCAATGCTTAGATGAGTTTGATAATTATATTGTTAAGCAAGAAAATTTTAATATGAGAGTAGAGAACCATCTAATGGAAAATTCTCAAGCTATTAGTGAATTGCATGATATTGTGGAGAGAACCTCCAATGATGTTAAGATGCTTGTTAAACATTTTCATATGGTTCAAACTCAAATTGATCAACTCACTAAAGTGCAAAATGACTTGTTAGGAAATAATTCTAAAGAAAAACATGCTTATGAAGTAACAACTAGAGGTGGTGTTTCTACCCAGGATCCTCTATATCCTGAAGGGCACCCCAAAAGAATTGAACAAGATTCTCAACGCATTGAACCTAGAGCTCCATCTAAGAAAAGGAAAAATAAACATAAGAATGTTGTAGAATCCTCTGAACCTGCTAATGATCCTAATAGTATTTCTATTTCTGATGCTGAAACTGAAAGTGGTAATGAACATGATAAAGATAATAATAAGAATGATACTCCTGATAAAGAAGAGGTTGAAGAAGAACCTGAAAAGCATGCTAAAAATAAAAAGTATACTAAAGAAGATTTTATTGCTTAGAAACATGGTAATGAAAGAGAACCTTGGGTGCAAAAGCAAATGCCTTTTCCTGCTAAGAAACTAAAATCAAAGGAAGAAGAACACTATAATAAATTTTGTGATTGGATGAAACCTTTATTCTTGCAAATCCCTTTGACTGATGCTATTAAATTGCCTCCTTATTCAAAGTATATGAAAGATATTGTTACTAACAAAAGGAAAATCCCCAATGAGGAAATTTCCACTATGCTTGCTAATTACTCTTTCAATGGCAAAGTTCCAAAGAAGTTGGGCGACCCAGGTATACCTACAATTCCTTGCTCTATTAAGAATAATTATGTTAAAACTGCTCTATGTGACTTGGGCGCCGGTGTTAGTGTTATGCCTTTTTCTCTTTATAAGAGACTTTACTTAGATAAGTTGATACCTACTGATATATCTTTGCAAATGGCTGACAAATCTACTGCTATTCCTGTTGGTATATGTGAGGATGTTCCTGTTCAAGTTACTAATAACTGCTTGATATTAACTGATTTTGTTGTGTTGGAAATGCTCGAAGATGATAATATGTCTATTATTCTTGGGAGACCTTTTCTTAACACCGCAGGGGCTGTTATTGATTGCAATAAAGGAAAGGTTACTTTCAATGTTGATGATAAGGAACACACCGTCTATTTCCCCAAGAGGATTGAAAAAGCGTGCGGAGTTAATACTATTTCTAATGTGAGAACTATCAAAGTTGGAACTATCGATTGTCCTATATATGAGCCTAAAGAAGAATATCAAACTCTTGTGATTGGATCCATATCAATACAATTCAAGAAAATGGAAGGAGGTAGGCACCAACTCAACCAACATGAGTTGGAGGTGCCACAGGTCATGAGAGTTCACCGAGAAGAAGGAGTATATCCCACTTACTATCCGTGTGCGGAGTCATGAGAACTGCAGGGATCTTGCAGGACGTCCAAAATTTAATCTCTCGTGCAGGATTGGATGATTTTGTTGATGGGGAACCATGCCAATATGTGAAACTGACTATGTCAGTAGTGCAAGATTTTAAATTCAATTGGTCACGATCTAACCCCATGGTTCGGTACAAAATTTATAATAAAGCTCGTCAACTTGCCATTCGGTGATTTTTGTGCAGCAATCGAGTGCCGCAATGGGGATCATGCGAGAAGATAAAGGGATTGCCGCAAGAGCTCTTGGACCTCTTCAAGATGATTTGTCATGGAAGGAGCTTCTCGAGAGGATGATGGTAAAATCAGTAGTATTCATTTCCCGGCTATTCGTTACTTCGCTTATTTCATTACCAAGTGCGTTCTAGCGAGAAAGAATGGAGGTAAAGTAACTATCCCGGATCTAGCCTTTCTAGCTGCTGCATTACAAGGTAATAGGACTTATAACTTGGGAGCTTTGATAGCCAACAGACTTGCTACTAACCGTGAGAGGGGAGGAATTTGTGGGGGTCTCATCGCCTCTCGCTTATTAGCTATGCATAATGTAGGACCTCACCGTCTTGATATTCAGCTCCCCATGGAGAAACTTGACATAGCTTCCATGATTAAGCATGAATTTCTTTCTGATTCGTCTAATTTAGGAAACCTGTCTTACAGAATAACATTTTACAAGAAATCTTGGACAAGGACTAAGAAAGTTGAAAAATTAGTAGGATTGCCTGCACCTTCTCTGTTTAATCTTGATTCCAGGGAGGATTGGTCAGTCACGGAAAGTGCAGTTAATGCATACATCGAGGGAGGAAGCCATCGTGCAAGAGGCAACACGGAGGAGGCCGAGGAACACCTCGACTCGCCATCGGATGCAGCAAGCTCTTCGCATCAACACATTGGGCATGAGGAACCTCCACGTTTTTCTTCTGCATCGGTACCTTATTACGACTACTCCATGTATGATCCACCGGCGTGGAACCCAGACCCTCGATGGGGTTGAACTCCACTTAGGCCAAAAGCCTAAGCTTGGGGGGAGGTATACCGGCACCACTCATTCTTTGCATATCATGGTTGCTGGATACTTGTATATACTTGTTTAGTTTGTTTGAGTGGTTTTCTAATGAGAGGAAGATGATATTTGGGGAAGTGCTGTCTGAAAACAGATTCTGGACTGTTACCGTAAAAATTCGTGCGCACAGCCAGGACGTTATTTTGCGAAGCCAATTTTTGTGCATGTTCCCCAGGTTGTTATCTAACTTTCATTAGTTGAACACTTTTTGAACTGAGCAACGTAAGATTTTTGTAAAAATCGATTTCTGTACTGCTGTCAGGTTTTGGCAGATTTCTGCAATCTTGCTTTTCTGTGTTTCTTTTAGTTTGCTATTTCTTGTTTCCACTTGGTTTCTTTCCCAAAACACAAAAAGACCAAAAATATTTCTGTTGTTTCTCTTCACCATTTGTTTATCTTGGTTTCTTGCATTTGTTTCTCTCTATTTGCTATTGCCAGTTTGCTATAAGAAAACCCAAAAAGATTTTGCTTTGTTTGCTTGTTTCCTTTTGTTCTTGTTCTCAAATTCGAAAACACCAAAAATATTTGCTGTTCTTCTTTGGTTTGTAAAGTTCATTATGAGTTCAATGGTCTTCGGTGGCTGGAGCATGGTTTTCATTTCATATTATCCAAGCTACACAAGTGAAAAGGCAATAATGATGATCTACGACAATCTGATTATGGTGAGAGGCTGGTATGAACTCTATTTGTTTTCATTTTCGTACATATACTCATCCATGTGAGCATGCTTAGTTGGTTCATGTGAGGTATATGTCATTTAAGAAAGTCTAGTAGTTCATGATCTCTCATGATTAGCTCCAATTTATTAATATGAGTAGCATGTCATGGATGTTTGCTTGCATTGTTTTATTCATAAGTAAGTATGGCATTGTGGTATCCTCCTCTGAATAATTCATTTATATCGACTTGGAACATGCTCACGCATGCATATGACTGAACAAAAGTCAATTAAGCCTCAATGATTTACATTGCTTCAGAGTTCTTGTATCACTTTTATGCCTCAGTTAATTTATTTTGCCGCAAGCATGATTATGACGAGTTACTTGCTCTCTTGATTTGTCGCTCCCTAGTCTTTTGCTAGCCTTCACTTGTACTGAGCGGGAACGCTGCTCGTGCCTCCAAACACATGAAAACCAAGTTATTCCGAGTGTCCACCATAAATACCTATGCATGGCATTTCAAACCATTCCAAGTAAATTCTCATGCGCTACCTTTAAAACCTTCAAAATGCTTCTCAATTTGTGTTAATGTTTCGTAGCTCATGAGGAAGTATGTGGTGTTTAGCTTTCAACCTTGTCATTTACTTTTGACGGACTCTCATATGGACTAGTGGCACATCCGCTTATCCAATAATTTTGCAAAAAGAGTTGGCAATGGGATTCCCAGTCCCGAATTAATTAACTTAAATAGACACTCCTCCATGGTTTGTGATTGTTGGACGGCACCCGATGGATTCGGTTAGCCATGGATTGTGTAAGCAAAGGTTGGGGGGAGTGTCATCATCATAATAAAACTAAACTAAAAAGGCACTCCTTCATGGTATGTGATTGTTGGCAGGCACCCGAGGATTCGGTTAGCCATGGTTTGTGTAAGAAAGGTTGGAAGGAGTGCCACATAAAAATGCAAATAATTCATGGGAGCCGCTCTTGGAAGTCCGGTTGGCGAGGTAGTTGGTGTACCCATTACCATTCGTTGACAACAACAAACACCTCTCAAAATAATTTTACTCCTGCTTTACAAATAAAAAGCTCTAGCGCATGTTAATCCACTGCTTCCCTCCGCGAAGGGTCAATCTTTTACTTTTATGTTGTGTCTCCATCCTTTCTTTGAGCACTTTCTTGAGAGCACAACTGTCATTCTTAGTGTAATATGCTTGTCTCAAAATATGATTGATTGTGGTATAACTTTGATGCTTTTATCTTTGACAATCACTACTTCTAGTCTTTCTATGAACTCCGGAGGTGCCCGAGCATTTATGTTTTGCCGATCAAATACAGGCAAGCGAGATACCATTTTATCATACTCTCTTATGAACATTGCAATCCTGCTTATATACATGATTCATGATGCTTATTATTAATTGTTGGTACCTCTTCATGATTGACATAGCTGTTAGATGATCTTATTTGCATGTATCTTATTATGAACTGCTTAAGTATTAGCCATATCATGAGAATATATACATCATATGAGCAAATGTGTTCGTGAAAGTTCTTTTATCGCTCGGTTGTTAACTGAATTGCTTGAGGACAAGCAATAAGCTAAGCTTGGGGGAGTTGATACGTCCAAAACGTATCTACTTTCCCGAACACTTTTGCTATTGTTTTGCCTCTAATTTGTGTATTTTGGATGCAACTAACACGGACTAACGTTGTTTTCAGCGAGAACTGTTCCGGTGTCTCGTTTTTGTTCAGAAATCCAACTTTCAGGGAAAAACCTCGGGATTTTGACGAAAGGGCCTATTTTCCCGAATGCCGACGGAGCCGGAAGGACAAGTAAGGTGGAGGCCCGAGGGCCCCACACCATAAGGCGGCGCGGCCTAGGGGGGGCCCGCGCGGCCCTATGGTGTGGCCCCTCGGCCGGCCTTCGACGCCCTCCTTCGGACTACTTATTCGCCTCGACCTAAAAACGCACGGGGAGAAGTCGAAGTCGCCGTAAACCCTCCGGAACGCCGCCACATCGCGAAACTCCGTCTCGGGAGCCGAAGTCTCCGTTCTGGCACTCCGCCGGGACGGGGAATTGGAGGAGATCATCACCGCCATCACCGCCAACGCCTCTCCATCAACCAGCCATGTTTCCCCCATCCATGTGTGAGTAATTCCCCCGCTGTAGGCCGAAGGGGATGGTAGGGATTGGATGAGATTGGTCATGTAATAGCATAAGATTGTTAGGGCATAGTGCCTAGTATCCGTAGATGTTACTTTTATGATATTGTTGCAACTTGTTATGCTTAATGCTTGTCACTAGGGCCCGAGTGCCATGATCTCAGATCCGAACATGTTATTGATTCATGAAGATATTCGTTGTTTATGATCTTACCCGCAAGTTGTATACACATGTCGCCGTCCGGAACCAATGGCCCCGAAGTGACGAAATCGGGACAACCGGAGGGAATGGTAGCGATGTGAGGATCACATGTGTTCACGGAGTGTTAATGCTTTGCTCCGGTACTCTATTAAAAGGAGTACCTTAATATCCAAGTAGTTTCCCTTGAGGCCCGGCTGCCACCGGCTGGTAGGACAAAAGATGTTGTGCAAGTTTCTCATTGCGAGCACGTACGACTATAATTGGAACACATGCCTATTGATTGATTAGTACTTGGATACCGTTTTATTATTATCTCGCAAATGCCCTGCTATGATTGTTACATGAGTTTCTCTCATCCATGCAACGCCCGTCATCCGTCCCCGTGCCTACGATATTTTAATCCTGCTGTTTACTAAAATCACTACTGCTGTCTTTGTTACTCTGCTCGCTCGTTATTTCACTACCGCTACTACTATAAAACTGTTACTACTCGATAAACTCTTGCGAGCAAGTCTCGTTTCCAGTGCAGCTGAATTGACAACTCCGCTGTTAAGGCTTTCAAGTATTCTTTGTCTCCCCTCGTGTCGAATCAATAAATTGAGTTTTACTTCCCTCGAAGACTGTTGCGATCCCCTATACTTGTGGGTCATCACTGGACAAGTTCCACGCGGAGGTCATTGACTTCTCTTCCGACAAGGAGTCCGATTAGTCGACGTAGACAATGGCTACAGTTGCGGCCTCCCTCCTCCACGAGTACAATGCCAGCCAGACGCCGGTCATCGGGGATCTGTGAAGGGCCGCTCAAAAAACCTGTCGCGCAACAGAGTGGAAGGGCACATCCGGCTCCACAACGACTACTTCCACCGCACCGATCCGGTGTACAGGATGTCAAGGGACATGTCCATGGTTATTCTACGGGGCGTCAGAGACTACAACCCCTACTTCCAATGCAGGCCCGATGCAACAGATGCGCTAGGCTTCACCTCCTACCAAAAATGCTCCGCAGATATTCGCATGCAATCATATGGAATGGTTGCTGATATATTCGATGAGTATCTTCGAATGGGTGAGAGCACCTGCCTTGAGTCCATGTACTGATTTTGTCGATCCGTGATTGCCGTATTCGGACAACATTACTGTAGGGAGCCAACAGTTGATGATACATTAGTGTTCGTTATCCAACCGAAGAGTAGTTCAGAGTAGCATAGTGAAGTGTTTATATTTATATTCCTTTATGATATCATTGTTGAGAGTAACCACTAGTGAAAGTATGATCCCTAGGCCTTGTTTCGAAACATCGAATCACCGTTTTATTTACTCGTTTTATTGCATGTTTACTTGTTACCATATTTATTTCAGATTGTTATTACCACTCATATTCATCCATATCACTTGCATTTTACTATCTCTTAGCCGAACTAGTGCACCTATACATCTTACAAGTGTATTGGGTGTGTTGGGGACACAAGAGACTTCTTGTATCTTAATTGCAGAGTTGCTTGAGAGGGATATCTTTGATCTCTACCTCCTTGAGTTCGATAACCCTTGGGTGATCTACTTAAGGAAAACTTGCTGCTGTTCTACAAACCTCTGCACTTGGAGGTCCAACACTGTCTACAAGAATAGAAACGTGCGTAGACATCACAGACCCATTTAGACAGTAAACGATTTATGATTAAAAACTGGTAAACAACAAAGTTGTTCGTCTTGAAAAAACAAAGAACTTTCATGTTGACCTCTTTTTCATCCGAGCAGATCTTAAAGGTTCCTTTCCCGTTGTTAAATTTGGTTCGGATTCGACATGGGTTGAGCATAGGCGTGACTTGTTCTCTCTTGCCTCATTCTTGACTAGAATTTCTAAACTCGCATAGGACTTGTCCTCTCCACTCCCAGTCTTGTTTCAGAGATCCAAAAAGCAAAGTTGCTTGTTTTGATGAGACCTACAACTTTCATTTCTATCACTTTTTCATTTGAGGTCATCTTCAAGGAGCTCCGGTGGAAGTCTTTGTATATCGATCCTCGAGATAACCTCTGACTACTAGCATAATCGGCTATCAAGCCGGATCATGGCACAACTTAATATGGTGGACATGGTTTATCCTCACTGATAAAAACTCGCCGAGTGATTCACAACGGAATTATGTTCTTGATTAGTCATCGGACTAAAACGAGTGTTAATATAGGTAAACACGGACGAACACATGAGAACATGCTTGCTGTCCGCGCTGACGCATCGGTTTTCAAATTTAATGCATCGGTTTTCAAATTTGGTGCGCCGAAGAGTTGAGGCGGACGGATCAATCTGTTTAGATCGCTCCGTTGAAGTATACACGCGTGTCCGCGTCGACCAATTGAGACACGCGAGGACAAGATGGATCGGCGGGTGGAGATGCCCTAATCCGAGTGAGGGCATCTCCAACGCGGCGACCCATCCCGCGCCCGCGCGTCCAGATGGGTCCAGCTGGACAAATACGCGGCCCAACGCCGCAATGCACCGCAAATGCGGATGGCCGCGGCGTCCGGAACGACGCAAACCCAGCCCAATTCTGGGTCAGGTTTGCGTGGCCGCGGATGGCACGCGGCGTCCTCGCGTGTCCGCCTGGTCCGCATGGCTGGCCCAGCTGTCGGTGACCCAGTCCTATTAAATGTGGACTGGGGGGAGGGGGACTGTCCCTATCCAGTCCCCACTCTCCACTCCGGCCACACGCACGCACGACCTCGAGCTTCCGCGCCGCCATGTCCCCGAAGCGGGAGTTCCTCCCGTCCGCGAATGACCACGAGGCCGGCAGCAGCCGGCGAATCGCGCCGGCGGCGTTCGAGATGGGGCCGCCGGCTCCTCCCATCCGCGACCGGATCTACGTCACCGTAGCGGTGGCGCAGATGTTCTAGGATGTCGGCGTCCCAATGCCATGGGGGGACGTGCACCTCCCCCACGGATGGCACCTGAGCCCAGATCGGGTTCCGATGCCGCCGATCCCGGGCTCCGGTCGCGCCCGCATCGCGGAGATCCGGAGGCGCCGCGCGCAGCTGCCGGTGGACCTCCGGGAGCACCTCGCATACGGCGACACAAGTCCCAACTGGGACTTGTGGTTCGAGGTGGAGCACAATGCGCGTCGGTGCACGTGCTTCACGTCGGCGACGACGCGGCCTCGCGCGCAGCCGCGTACGCCTGCTAGGCGGGCTGGCCGCCGCCTCGGCGGCCTCTACATCGACGAGGCCGCGGCGGCGCCATAGCCCCAGCCGCAGCCCGAGCCCCTGATACGTCTCAAACGTATCTATAACTTCTTATGTTCCATGCTAGTTTTATGACAATACCTACATGATTTATTCATACTTTATATCATTTTGATGCATTTTCCGGTACTAACCTATTAACAAGATGCTCGAAGCGCCGATTCATCGTTTTCTGCTGTTTTTGGTTTCGGAAATCCTACACATGAAATATTCTCGGAATTGGACGAAACAAAAGCCCGAGGCCTTATTTTCCACGGATTGTTCCAGAACACCGAAGGAGAGACGGAGAGGGGCCACGAGGTGGCCACCCCACCTGGCGGCGCGGCCAAGAGGGGGGGCGTGCCCCCCTATGGTGTGGGCCCCACGGGACCCCTCTGACGCCGCCCTTCCGCCTATATATTCTTCCAGTCGCGAAAACCCTAAGGCATACAGTCATATTCCACGAAGAGTTCCGTAGCCGCCGCCATCGCGAAGACAAGTTTCAGGGGACAGAATCTCTGTTCCGGCACGCCGCCGGGACGGGGAATTGCCCCCGGAGTCATCTCCATCGACACCACCGCCATCTTCATCGCCGTTGTCGTCTCCCATGATGAGGAGGGAGTAGTTCTCCCCGAGGCTGAGGGCTCTACCGGTAGCTATGTGGTTCATCTCTCTCTCCCATGGTGTGATCTTTATGTGATCATGAGCTTTGTATCACTATTAATCTATGTGTTACTCTAGTGATGTTATTAAAGTAGTCTATTCCTCCTCCATGATGTAAAGTTGACAGTGTGTGCATCATGTAGTACTTGGCGTAGGTTATGATTGTAATCTCTTGTAGATTATGAAGTTAACTATTACTATGATATTATTGATGTGATCTATTCCCCCTTTCATAGCTATTGTTGACAGTGTGTATGCTATGTTAGTACTCGGTCTAAATTGCAACGGTCTATTATGCACTCTAGAGGTTACTTTAATATGAACTCCGGATTCACTCTCCACGGTGTGATGGTGACAGTGTGCGCATCGTGTGTGATTCCTTTATGACGTTGTGGAGCTTGTTTACTCCGGCTTGAGGGTGCTCTTGTAGCCCTACACAATGAATGGTGTTTGTTATCCAAGAAGAGAGTGTTTGAGAGTAGCACAAGTGAGGAGAAGTGAGAGTGTCCACTAGTGAAAGTATGATCCCTAGGCCTTGTTTCTAAGCATTGAAACACCGATTCCATCAAGTTCTGTTACATGTTCGCTTGCTGCCATTTTTATTTCAGATTGCAATTGCTACTTACAATCATCCATATTACATGTATTTCACTATCTCTTCGCCGAACTAGTGCACCTATACATCTGACAAGTGTATTAGGTGTGTTGGGGACACAAGAGACTTCTTGTATCTTAATTGCAGGGTTGCTTGAGAGGACTATCTTTGACCTCTACCTCCCTGAGTTCGATAAACCTTGGGTGATTCACTTAAGCGAAACTTGCTGCTGTTCTATAAACCTCTGCTCTTGGAGGCCCAACACTGTCTACAAGAATAGAAGCACACGTAGAGATCAAGCTATTTTCTGGCGCCGTTGCCGGGAAGGTAAGGTAAAAGGTATTCACATCTTCCGACTACTAAGCTATTTCCTAGCACTGTTGCCGGTGTGTGAGTGCTCGAAGCTATTTCCTTTAGATCCTGCAATTATATCTTTTTGTTTCTTGTTTTTATTTTCACTAGTTAGGCTTAATGGAAAACAACAAAAAAATTAGAGATCTTTATGAACTTTATATTGAATTAGGACATTATGTGTTTGAAGAGAGAATTAAAAAACCCATGGAACTTTGTTTGCAAAATAGTTGTAGCAATGTTATT
Organism: Lolium rigidum; assembly: GCF_022539505.1. NCBI lineage: Eukaryota > Viridiplantae > Streptophyta > Magnoliopsida > Poales > Poaceae > Lolium > Lolium rigidum. Next base: position 159,421,378 of record NC_061508.1, read on the forward strand.
AGCATGAACTCTTTGAATACTATTATTGCTAATGCTATGGAAGAATTTAAGCTTGGGGAAGCTGGTTGTGATACTTTTAGTCCCCCAAGTTTTGAGGAGAAAATTTTCTTTGATGATACTTTGCCTCCCATTTATGATGATTATAATGATAGTGGTATTTTGGTGCCACCTAATATGGAGGATAAAGTTTATTACGATTATACCATGCCTGCAATTTATGATAATTACAACGATGGTTGTGATAGTTTTACTCCCACTATTACTGATAAAATTGATTATGCTTATGTGGAGAGTAATGATACTTTTATGCATGTGAATAAGAATGCTTTATGTGATAGTTATATTGTTGAGTTTGTTCATGATGCTACTGAAAGTTATTATGAGAGAGGGAAACATGATTATATGTATCTTAATAATATTAAGTTTCCCCTCTTTATGTTAAGAATCTTGAAGTTGCGCTTGTGTTGCCTTTCTATGCTTGTTGCTTTGTTCTTTCAGTACTTGTTCCCTTACAAGATTCCTTTTCATAGGAAGTGGGTTAGACTTAAAAGTGTTTCTTATTTGCTTTTGATGCTCTCTTTTGTTTCAACTCTTATTTCTTGCGCGAGCATCATTAAAATTACTGAGCGCCCATCTCAATGGCTATAAAGAAAGCACTTCTTGGGAGATAACCCATGTTTTTATTTTGCTACTGTTTTGTTATGTCTTGGAAGTTGTTAATACTGTAGCAACCTCTCCTTATCATGTTTATTTCGTTGTTGTGCCAAGTAAAGTCTTTGATAGTAAAGTTGATACTAGATTTGGATTCCTACGCAGAAACAGATTTTTACCTGTCACGAATTTGAGTAGATCTCTCTGTAGGAAACTCGTAAAATGCTGAAAACATTCATGCGTGATCCTCAGATATGTACGCAACTTTCGTTCAATTTGAGCCTTTTCATCTGAGCCTGTTACGTGCCTCAAAAAAATTCGTCTTTACGGACTGTTCTGTTTTGACAGATTATGCCTTTTATTTCGCATTGCCTCCTTTACTGTGTTGAGTGGATTTCTTTGTTCCATTAACTTTCAGTAGCCTTGGGTAATGTCCAGAAGTGTTGGGAATGATTGTGTCCTTGCTGAACATGTGAATTTTTGATTATGCACTAACCCTCTAATGAGATTGTTTTGAGTTTGGTGTGGAGGAAGTTTTCAAGGATCAAGAGAGGAGGATGATATGATATGATCAAGAAGAGTGAAAAGTCTAAGCTTGGGGATGCCCCCGTGGTTCATCCCTGCATATTTCAAGAAGACTCAAGCATCTAAGCTTGGGGATGCCCAAGGCATCCCCTTCTTCATCAACAACTTATCGAGTCACCTCTAGTGAAACTATATTTTTATTCCGTCACATCTTATGTGCTTTACTTGGAGCGTCTGTGTGCTTTTATTTTTGTTTGTGTTTGAATAAATTGGGATCCTAGCAATCCTTGTGTGGGAGAGAGACACACTCCGCTTTTTCATATGAACACTACTGTTCTTCGCTTTTACTTTTAATGTTCAATGGCGAAAGTTGATCGCTTCACTTATTGCTATTTGGTTGGAAACAGAAAATGCTTCATGTGGTAATTGGTATATTATCTTGAATAATTTGATACTTGGCAATTGTTTTGAGCTCTCAAGTAGATCATGTTTAAGCTCTTGCATCATGTAGTTTAAATCTATTAGTGGAGAACTACCGTAGAGCTTGTTGAAATTTGGTTTGCATGATTGGTCTCTCTAAGGTCTAGATATTTTCTGGTAAAAGTGTTTGAACAACAAGGAAGACAGTGTAGAGTCTTATAATGCTTGCAATATGTTCTTATGTAAGTTTTGTTGTACCGGTTTATACTTGTGTTTGCTTCAAACAACCTTGCTAGCCAAAGCCTTGTACTGAGAGGGAATGCTTCTCGTGCATCCAAAACCTTGAGCCAAAACTTATGCCATTTGTGTCCACCATAACTACCTACTATGTGGTATTTTTCTGCCATTCCAAAGTAAATTGCTTGTGTGTTACCTTTAAAAATTCATTCCTTGTCTTTGCAATACATAGCTCATGGGAAAGTAGCCTAAAAAACTATTGTGGTAATGAATATGTTGCTTATGTATCTTAGTTCTTATAAGTTGCTTGTTGAGCGGTAACCATGTTTCTGGGGACGCCATCAACCTATCACACCTTTGTTGAATATCATGTGAGTTGCTATGCATGTTCGTCTTATCTGAAGTAAGGGAGATTTCTCATGATTAAATGGTTTGAGTATGCATATTGTTAGAGAAGAACATTGGGCCGCCAACCAAAGCCATGTATCATGGTGGAAGTTTCAGCTTGGACATTAATCCTCAGAATCTCTTATAAGAATATTATTTGTTGTTGAATGCTTAAAGCAGTAAAAAGAGGAGTCCATTATCTGTTTTCTATGTTGTCACGGTATGGATGTCCTCAAGTTGAGATCTATCAAAACTGAGAAATCAAATGTGATCTATCTCCTTGGACCTTTGTACAGGTGGCTGATACGTCCAAAACGTATCTATAATTTCTTATGTTCCATGCTACTTTTATGATGATACTCACATGTTTTATACACATTATATGTCATTATTATGCATTTTCCGGCACTAACCTATTGACCAGATGCCGAAGAGCCAGTTGTTGTTTTCTGCTGTTTTTGGTTTCAGAAATCCTAGTAAGGAAATATTCTCGGAATTGGACGAAATCAACGCCCAGGGTCCTATTTTTCCACGAAGCTTCCAGAAGTCCGAAGAGGAAACGAAGTGGGGCCACGAGGCGACGCCACACTAGGGCGGCGCGGCCCAGGACCTGGTCGCGCGGCCCTGTTGTGTGGGCCCCTCGTGACGCCTCCTGACCTACCTCTTCGCCTACTTAAAGTCTTCGTCGTGAAACCCCCAGTACCGAGAGCCACGATACGGAAAACCTTCCAGAGACGCCGCCGCCGCCAATCCCATCTCGGGGGATTCAGGAGATCGCCTCCGGCACCCTGCCGGAGAGGGGAATCATCTCCCGGAGGTCTCTTCATCGCCATGATCGCCTCCGGATCGATGTGTGAGTAGTCCACCCCTAGACTATGGGTCCATAGAAGTAGCTAGATGGTCGTCTTCTCCTCATTGTGCTATCATGTTAGATCTTGTGAGCTGCCTATCATGATCAAGATCATCTATTTGTAATGCTACATGTTGTGTTTGTTGGGATCCGATGAATATTGAATACTATGTCAAGTTGATTATCAATCTATCATATATGTTATTTATGTTCTTGCATGCTCTCCGTTGCTAGTAGAGGCTCTGGCCAAGTTGATACTTGTAACTCCAAGAGGGAGTATTTATGCTCGATAGTGGGTTCATGCCTCCATTAAATCTGGGACGGTGACAGAAAGTTCTAAGGTTGTGGATGTGATGTTGCCACTAGGGATAAAACATCGATGCTTTGTCTAAGGATATTTGTGTTGATTACATTACGCACCATACTTAATGCAATTGTCTGTTGCTTGCAACTTAATACCGGAAGGGGTTCGGATGATAACTCGAAAGTGGACTTTTTAGGCATAGATGCATGCTTGGATAGCGGTCTATGTACTTTGTCGTAATGCCCCGATTAAATCTCATAGTACTCATCATGATATATGTATGTGCATTGTTATGCCTTCTTTATTTGTCAATTTCCCAACTGTAATTTGTTCACCCAACATGCTATTTATCTTATGGGAGAGACACCACTAGTGAACTGTGGACCCCGGTCCTATTCTTTACATCTGAAATACAATATACTGCAATTGTTCTTTACTGTTCTTCGCAAACAAACATCATCTTCCACACAATACGTTTAATCCTTTGTTCACAGCAAGGCGGTGAGATTGACAACCTCACTGTTACTTTGGGGCAAAGTACTTTGATTGTGTTGTGCAGGTTCCACGTTGGCGCCGGAATCCCTGGTGTTGCGCCGCACTACACTTCGCCGCCATCAACCTTCAACGTGCTTCTTGGCTCCTCCTGGTTCGATAAACCTTGGTTTCTTTCCGAGGGAAAACTTGCTATTGTACGCATCACACCTTCCTCTTGGGGTTCCCAACGGACGTGTGTTAATTGCACGCATCAAGCACTTTTTCACGGCGCCGTTGTCGGGGAGATCAAGACACGCCGCAAGGGGAGTCTCCACTTCCAATCTCTTTACTTTGTTTTTGTCTTGCTTTATTTTATTTACTACTTTGTTTGCTGCACTAAAACAAAACACAAAAAAATTAGTTGCTAGTTTTACTTTATTTACTGTCTTGTTCTCCATATCAAAAACACAAAAAAATTAGTTACTTGCATTTACCTTATCTAGTTTGCTTTATTTACTACTGCTAAAATGAATACTCCTGAAAACACTAAGTTGTGTGACTTCACAAACACTAATAATAATGATTTCTTATGCACACCTATTGCTCCACCTGCTACTACAGCAGAATTCTTTGAAATTAAACCTGCTTTACTGAATCTTGTTATGAGAGAGCAATTTTCTGGTGTTAGTTCTGATGATGCTGCTGCCCATCTTAATAATTTTGTTGAACTATGTGAGATGCAAAAGTATAAGGATGTATATGGTAACATTATAAAATTAAAATTGTTTCCTTTCTCATTAAGAGGAAGAGCTAAAGATTGGTTGCTATCTTTGCCTAAGAATAGTATTGATTCATGGACTAAATGTAAAGATGCTTTCATTGGTAGATATTATCCTCCTGCTAAAATTATATCTTTGAGAAGTAGCATAATGAATTTTAAGAAATTGGATAATGAACATGTTGCTCAAGCATGGGAGAGAATGAAATCTTTGGTAAAGAATTGCCCAACCCATGGACTGACTACTTGGATGATCATCCAAACCTTCTATGCAGGATTGAATTTTTCTTCGCGGAACCTATTGGATTCAGCTGCTGGAGGTACCTTTATGTCCATCACTTTGGGGGCGGCAACAAAGCTTCTTGATGATATGATGATAAATTACTCCGAATGGCACACGGAAAGAGCTCCACAAGGTAAGAAGGTAAATTCTGTTGAAGAAACCTCCTCCTTGAGTGATAAGATTGATGTGATTATGTCTATGCTTGTGAATGGTAGATCTAATGTTGATCCTAATAATGTTCCTTTAGCTTCATTGGTTGCTCAAGAAGAAAATGTTGATGTGAACTCCATTAAAAATAATAATTTCAACAACAATGCTTATAGGAACAATTCTGGTAACAACTATAGGCCATATCCTTCTGCTAATAGTAATGGTTATGGGAATTCTTATGGGAATTCTTACAACAATAATAGGAGTGTACCCCCTGGTCTTGAATCCATGCTTAAAGAATTTATTAGTACACAAACTGCTTTTAACAAATCTGTTGAGGAAAAGCTCGATAAAATTGATATTCTTGCTTCCAAGGTTGATAGACTTGCCTCTGATGTTGATCTTTTAAAATTGAAAGTTATGCCTAATAAGGATAATGATAATAAAATTGTTACTACATCAAATGCCATCCAGGTTAGAATTAATGAGAATATAAGATTGATGGCTGAATTGCATGCTAGGTGGGAAAGAGAAGAAAACGAAAAACTTGCTAAAGAGAACAATGTAGCTAAAATTTGGACTATTACCACCACTAGTAATGATAATGATTCACATGTTGCTAAACCTCCTACTATCAATGGTAAAATAATTGGTGTTGGCAATGTTTCTACTCCTAGTGCAAAGCGTGCAAAATTACCTGAAACTGCTAAAACTGCTGAAACTGCTTGTGATAAAACTGCTGAATTTTTTTCCAACATTGGGGACAATGATCCCATTGCTATAGATCATAATGGTTTAGATTTTGATGATTGTCACATCTCTGAAGTTATAAAGTTCTTACAAAAACTTGCTAAAAGTCCCAATGCTAGTGCTATAAATTTGGCCTTTACAAAACATATTACAAATGCTCTCATAAAAGCTAGAGAAGAGAAACTAAAACTTGAAACTTCTATTCCTAGGAAGTTAGAAGATGGTTGGGAGCCCATCATTAAGATGAGGGTCAATGATTTTGATTGTAATGCTTTATGTGATCTTGGTGCAAGTATTTCGTTATGCCTAAGAAAATCTATGATATGCTTGACTTGCCACCATTGAAAAATTGTTATTTGGATGTTAATCTTGCTTGATAATGCTATAAAGAAACCTTTTGGGAGGATTGATAATGTTCGCATTATGGTTAACAATAACCTTGTCCCCGTTGATTTTGTTGTCTTGGATATTGAATGCAATGCATCTTGTCCCATTATATTGGGAAGACCTTTTCTTCGAACTGTTGGTGCTACCATTAATATGAAGGAAGGTAATATTAAATATCAATTTCCTCTCAAGAAAGGTATGGAACACTTCCCTAGAAAGAGAATGAAGTTGCCTTATGATTCTATTATTAGAACAAATTATGATGTCGATGCTTCATCTCTTGATGTTACTTGATTCACACTTTCTGCGCCTAGCTGAAAGGCGTTAAAGAAAAGCGCTTATGGGAGACAACCCATGATTTTACTACAGTACCTTTGTTTTATATTTGAGTCTTGGAAGTTGTTACTACTGTAGCAACCTCTCCTTATCTTTATTTTATTGCATTGTTGTGCCAAGTAAAGTCTTTGATAGTAAAGTCAATACTAGATTTGGATTGCTACGCAGAAACAGATTTCTTGCTGTCACGAATTTGGGCATGGTTCTGTGTAGGTAACTCAGAAAAATTTGCCAATTTACGTGCGTGATCCTCAGATATGCATGGAACTTTCATTCAATTTGAGCATTTTCATCTGAGCAAGTTAAGTGCCCCTGGAAAATTCGTCTTTACGGACTGTTCTGTTTTGACAGATTCTGCCTTTTATTTCGCATTGCCTGTTTTGCTATGTTTGATGGATTTCTTTGTTCCATTAACTTTCAGTAGCTTTGTGCAATGTCCATAAGTGTTAAGAATGATTATGTCACCTCTGAATGTATGAATTTTCAATTATGCACTAACCCTCTAATGAGTTTGTTTTGAGTTTGGTGTGGAGGAAGTTTTCAAGGGTCAAGAGAGGAGGATGATACAATATGATCAAGAAGAGTGAAAAGTCAAAGCTTGGGGATGCCCACGTGGTTCATCCCTGCATATTTTAAGAAGACTCAAGCATCTAAGCTTGGGGATGCCCAAGGCATCCCCTTCTTCATCGACAACTTATCAGGTCACCTCTAGTGAAACTATATTTTTATTCAGTCACATCTTATGTGCTTTGCTTGGAGCGTCTGTTTGTTTTTATTTTTGTTTTGTTTGAATAAAATCGGATCCTAGCATTCTTTGTATGGGAGAGAGACACGCTCCGCTGTTTCGTATGAACACATGTGTTCTTAGCTTTATCTTTAATGTTCATTGCGAAGGTTGAACTACTTCGTTCATTGATATATGGTTGGAAACGGAAAATGCCGCATGTGGTAAATGGTATAATGTCTTGAATAATTTGATACTTGGCAATTGTTGTGCTCATATAGATCAGGTTTAAGCTCTTGCATCATGTACTTTGCACCTATTAATGAAGAACTACATAGAGCTTGTTAAAATTTGGTTTGCATGATTGGTCTCTCTAAGTCTAGATATTTTCTGGTTGAGGTGTTTGAACAACAAGGAGATGATGTAAAGTCTTATAATGCTTACAATATGTTCATATGTGAGTCTTGCTGCACCATTTTATACTTGAGTTTGCTTCAAACAACCTTGCTAGCCTAGCCTTGTATTGAGAGGGATTCTTCTCGTGCATCCAAATCCTTGTGCCAAAAACGATGCCATTTGTGTCCACCATACCTACCTACCACATGGTATTTCTCTGCCATTCCAAAGTACATTACTTGAGTGCTACCTTTAAACTTCCATTCTTTGCCTTTACAATACATAGCTCATGGGAAAATAGCCTTAAAAACTATTGTGGTGAAGAATATGTACTTATGTGTCTTATTTCTTAATAAGTTGCTTGTTGAGCGGTAACCATATTTCTGGGGACGCCATCAACTTTTACCTTTGTTGAAAATCATGTGAGTTTCTATGCATGTTCGTCTTGTCTGAAGTAAGAGCGATTTTCATGATCAAATGGTTTGAGTATGCATATTGTTAGAGAAGAACATTGGGCCGCTAACTAAAGCCATGAATCATGGTGGAAGTTTAAGTTTGGACACAAAACCTCAATCTCTTATGAGAATATTATCTGTTGTTGAATGCTTAAGCATTAAAAGAGGAGTCCATTATCTGTTGTCTATGTTGTCCCGGTATGGGTGTCTAAGTTGAGAATGATCAAAAGCGAGAAATCCAATGTGAACTTTCTCCTTAGACCTCTCGTACGAGCGGCATAGAGGTACCCCTTTGTGACACTTGGTTGAAACATATGTTATGCAATGATAATCCGTGTTAATCCAAGCTAATTAGGACAAGGTGCGAGCACTATTAGTATACTATGCATGAGGCTTGCAAATTATAGGATATCTTATACATAACACATATGATTTATTACTACCATTGACAAAATTGTTTCTTGTTTTCAAAATGAAAAGCTCTAGCACAAAAATAGTAATCCATGCTTCCCTCTGCGAAGGGCCTATCTTCTACTTTATTGTTGAGTCAGTTTACCTACTTCTTTCTATCTTAGAAGCAAACACTTGTGTAAACTGTGTGCATTGATTCTTACATGTTTACCTATTGCACCTGTTATATTACTTTGTGTTGACAATTATCCATGAGATATATATGTTGAAGTTGAAAGCAACTGCTGAAACTTATATCTTCCTATGTGTTGTTTCAAAGCTTTCTACTAAGAACTTATTGCTTATGAGTTAACTGTTATGCAAGTCTTATTGATGCTTGTCTTGAAAGTATTATTCATGAAAAGTCTTTGCTATATGATTCATTTGTTTACTCATTATCTTCATCATTGCTTCGAATCGCTGCATTCATCTCATGTGCTTTACAATAGTATTGATCAAGATTATGATAGCATGTCAGAAATTATCCTTGTTATCGTTTACCTACTCGAGGGCGAGTAGGAACTAAGCTTGGGGATGCTTGATACGTCCCAAACGTATCTATAATTTCTTATGTTCCATGCTACTTTTATGATGATACTCACATGTTTTATACACATTATATGTCATTATTATGCATTTTCCGGCACTAACCTATTGACGAGATGCCGAAGAGCCAGTTGCTATTTTCTGCTGTTTTTGGTTTCAGAAATCCTAGTAAGGAAATATTCTCGGAATTGGACGAAATCAACGCCCAGTGTCCTATTTTTCCACGAAGCTTCCAGAAGTCCGAAGAGGAAACGAAGTGGGGCCACGAGGCGACGCCACACTAGGGCGGCGCGGCCCTGTTGTGTGGGCCCCTCGTGACGCCTCCTGACCTACCTCTTCGCCTACTTAAATTCTTCGTCGCGAAACCCCCAGTACCGAGAGCCACGATACGGAAAACCTTCCAGAGACGCCGCCGCCGGCAATCCCATCTCGGGGGATTCAGGAGATCGCCTCCGGCACCCTGCCGGAGAGGGGAATCATCTCCCGGAGGTCTCTTCATCGCCATGATCGCCTCCGGATCGATGTGTGAGTAGTCCACCCCCGGACTATGGGTCCATAGCAGTAGCTAGATGGTCGTCTTCTCCTCATTGTGCTATCATGTTAGGTCTTGTGAGCTGCCTATCATGATCAAGATCATCTATTTGTAATGCTACATGTTGTGTTTGTTGGGATCCGATGAATATTGAATACTATGTCAAGTTGATTATCAATCTATCATATATGTTATTTATGTTCTTGCATGCTCTCCGTTGCTAGTAGAGGCTCTCCTCATTGTGCTAGTAGAGGCTCTGGCCAAGTTGATACTTGTAACTCCAAGAGGGAGTATTTATGCTCGATAGTGGGTTCATGCCTCCATTAAATCTGGGACAGTGACAGAAAGTTCTAAGGGTGTGGATGTGCTGTTGCCACTAGGGATAAAACATCGATGCTTTGTCTAAGGATATTTGTGTTGATTACATTACGCACCATACTTAATGCAATTGTCTGTTGCTTGCAACTTAATACCGGAAGGGGTTCGGATGATAACCTCGAAAGTTGACTTTTTAGGCATAGATGCATGTCGGATAGCGGTCTATGTACTTTGTCGTAATGCCCTGATTAAATCTCATAGTACTCATCATGATATATGTATGTGCATTGTTATGCCTTCTTTATTTGTCAATTGCCCAACTGTAATTTGTTCACCCAACATGCTATTTATCTTTTGGGAGAGACACCACTAGTGAACTGTGGACCCCGGTCCTATTCTTTACATCTGAAATACAATCTACTGCAATTGTTCTTTACTGTTCTTCGCAAACAAACATCATCTTCCACACAATACGTTTAATCCTTTGTTTACAGCAAGCCGGTGAGATTGACAACCTCACTGTTACGTTGGGGCAAAGTACTTTAATTGTGTTGTGCAGGTTCCACGTTGGCGCCGGAATCTCTGGTGTTGCGCCGCACTACACTTCGCCGCCATCAACCTTCAACGTGCTTCTTGGCTCCTCCTGGTTCGATAAACCTTGGTTTCTTTCTGAGGGAAAACTTGCTACTGTACGCATCACACCTTCCTCTTGGGGTTCCCAACGCACGTGTGTTAATTGCACGCATCAGTGGCATAGAGGTACCCCTTTGTGACACTTGGTTGAAACATATGTAATGCAATGATAATCCATGGAAGTCCGAGCTAATTAGGACAAGGTGCGAGCACTATTGGTATTCGATGCATGAGGCTTGCAACTTATAGGAGGTTTTATGCATAACACATATGAATTATTACTACCGTTGACAAAATTGTTTCCATGTTTTCAAAATAAAAAGCTCTAGCACATGAGTAATCCATGCTTCCTCTCGCGAAGGGCCTTTCTTTTACTTTATGTTGAGTCAGGTTTACCTACTTCTTTCTATCTTAGAAGCAAACACTTGTGTCAACTGTGTGCACTGATTCTTACATGTTTACTTATTGCACTTGTTATATTGCTTTATGTTGACAACTATCCATGAGATATACATGTTACAAGTTGAAAGAAATTGCTGAAACTTTAAATCATCCTTTGTGTTGCTTCAAAACCTTCTATTAAGAATCTATTGCTTTATGAGTTAACTCTTATGCAAGACTTATTGATGCTTGTCTTGAAAGTACTATTCATGAAAAGTCTTTGCTATATGATTCAATTGTTTAGTCATCATCTAGACCATTGCTTCGAATCACTTCATTCATCTCATATGCTTTACAATAGTATTGATCAAGATTATGATAGTAGCATGTCACTTCAGAAATTATCCTTGTTATCGTTTACCTACTCGAGGGCGAGTAGGAACTAAGCTTGGGGATGCTTGATACGTCTCAAACGTATCTATAATTTCTTATGTTCCATGCAGATTTTATGACAATACCTACATGATTTATTCATACTTTATATCATTTTGATGCATTTTCCGGTACTAACCTATTAACAAGATGCCGAAGCGCCAGTTCCTGTTTTCTGCTGTTTTTAGTTTCAGAAATCCTACACAGGAAATATTCTCGGAATTGGACGAAACAAAAGCCCAAGGCCTTATTTTCCACGGATTGTTCCAGAACACCGAAGGAGAGACGGAGAGGGGCCACTAGGTGGCCACCCCACCTGGCGGCGCGGCCAAGAGGGGGGGGGGAGCCCCCCCTATGGTGTGGGCCCCTCGGGACCCCTCCGACGCCGCCCTTCCGCCTATATATTCTTCCAGTCGCGAAAACCCTAAGGCATACAGTCATATTCCACGAAGAGTTCCGTAGCCGCCGCCATCGCGAAGACAAGTTTCGGGGGACAGTCTCCGTTCCGGCACGCCGCCAGGACGGGGAATTGCCCCCGGAGTCATCTCCATCGACACCACCGCCATCTTCATCGCCGTTGCTGTCTCCTATGATGAGGATGGAGTAGTTCTTCCCCGAGGCTGAGGGCTCTACCGGTAGCTATGTGGTTCATCTCTCTCTCCCATGGTGTGATCTTTATGTGATCATGAGCTTTGTATCACTATTTATCTATGTGCTACTCTAGTGATGTTATTAAAGTAGTCTATTCCTCCTCCATGATGTAAAGTTGACAGTGTGTGCATCATGTAGTACTTGGAGTAGGTTATGATTGTGATCTCTTGTAGATTATGAAGTTAACTATTACAATGATAATATTGATGTCATCTATTCCCCCTTCCATAGCTATTGTTGACAGTGTGTATGCTATGTTAGTACTCGGTCTAAATTGCAACAGTCTATTATGCACTCTAGAGGTTACTTTAATATGAACTCCGGATTCACTCTCCACGGTGTGACGGTGACAGTGTGCGCATCGTGTGTTATTCCTTTATGAAGTTGTGGAGCTTGTTTACTCCGGCTTGAGGGTGCTCTTGTAGCCCTACACAATGAATGGTGTTTGTTATCCAACAAGAGAGTGTTTGAAAGTAGCACAAGTGAGGAGAAGTTATTTATTTATTATGTGATCATTGTTGAGAGTGTCCACTAGTGAAAGTATGATCCCTAGGCCTTGTTTCTAAGCATTGAAACACCATTTTCAACAAGTTCTGCTACATGTTCTCTTGCTGCCATTTTTATTTCAGATTGCAGTTACTACTTACAATCATCCATATTACTTGTATTTCACTATCTCTTCGCCGAACTAGTGCACATATACATCTGACAAGTGTATTAGGTGTGTTGGGGACACAAGAGACTTCTTGTATCTTAATTGCGGTGGTTGCTTGAGAGGACTATCTTTGACCTCTACCTCCCTGAGTTCGATAAACCTTGGGTGATTCACTTAAGGGAAACTTGCTGCTGTTCTACAAACCTCTGCTCTTGGAGGCCCAACACTGTCTACAAGAATAGAAGCACACATAGACATCAGCCCCAGGAGGAGGACGACCCCGAGCTGCAGGCGGCGCTCGCGGCGTCCCGCGAGCTCAGCGACCTCGAGGAGCTGGCCAAATGGCCGCACCTCACCGAGACGCTGCGCGCCTCCGCGCTGGAGGAGATGGCCATGAAGGCCCGGGAGGACGCCCATGCGGAGGCGTGGGCCTTCCTCGAGATGGCTCGCCGGGAGGAGGAGGCCACGCGCCAGGCGGCGCTTCGGGAGGAGGAGGAGCGCCGGGCCGCGCTCCGGGCGGAGGAGGAGCGCTGGGCCGCACTCCGGCATGAGGCGGAGATGCAGGCCGCGGCGGCGGAGCAGCTCCAGAAGGAGTCCACGCGGAGGGCACGCCTGCGCAGGCCGGCGAGCCCTATGGACCCGCACTCCGTCTGAGAAAGGGCGCAGTGGTCGCCATGGCCGGAGTCCCCGGCGCCCTCCGACGTGTCCAGCCGGAACAGCGTGTCGACGCCGGGGGGCGTCGTCCTCATCGACGGCGACGACGACGAGTACTACTGTGAGTAGTACTGCCGGCGGCCACCGTGCTCCCAAACCCTGGCTGAGGGTTTGCTTTTTTTTTTTAGTTTAAAGCCCATATAGAAATTTCTTTTGTGTAAAAATTGCCCAAAATAGGGCTAAGTTTAATGAACCACTAGTTTAAATTTACTTTTTTGTTGTTTTATTTTTTATTTTTATTTTCTTTTATTTTGTTACATTTGCGCTGCGTCCGCGCGTTGGATGCAGCATGCGACCCAAACGGATAATCGGACGCGGACCGCTGCCCGAGTGTCCGTTCGGCCATCTAAACAGCCCAAAACGGACGGCCCCCAGCAAGTCCGTTTGGGTCTAGTGGGCGAGTTTATAACCGGCAAGGCCCGCCCACCCGTAGTACAAAGGCGTATAGGATCCGCCAACGAAAAAGCCGAACCGGGGAAACCCTACCTTCATTGCGCGGCGGCGCGGCGATGGAGATCGAGACGTTGAGCAGTGCAGTCGCGGGGATGAAGATCTACACCAGCTTCGGCGAGGACGACGGAAGGACAAGGCGGCTCTCCAGCAGAAAGGTGAAGCCGAAGGCGCCGACGACGAAGAAGATAGCCTTTCCCTATGAGGTTCGACGGTCAACTCCGACGCCGAACTTCGTGGAGGAGATGAACGCTGAGACGCTGAGCATCGGATTGGCGGGGATGAGGATCGATGGCGAGGCAGGCCCACCTGCCACCCGAAAAGAGGAGGAAGCCGGCGAGGATGAGGGCGATGGACGGCCGATGCGCTGCGAAGGGGAGAAGGCCGAGGCTCTGAAACAGCGGCGGCCGCCGCTGACCCGGGAGGAGGAGGAGGAGGAGGAGGAGATGTCCGCCGAGGAAGAGTTCAAGGAGGAGAACCAGATTCCCATCTTCCGTAAATTCTGGGAGCGGGTCTTCGGGGGCTATTTCGGTTCCTTCGATGACGAGAGTGAGTAATCCTCTGCCTGCTCAGCTCATCAATTTTCGCTTGTTCTTACTATTCTCACATCTCGTCAATTTTCGCTTTGTTCTTGCTATCTTCTAGCGGGGATTGTACACAAGTTTTTTTTTTGTTATTACTAGAATGGAGACCATGGCAACTCAACACAAACCCAACCAATAGATTAGAGATAAAACTATTGATTACAGGGATGATCTGTCGAACACATGAAATTAAAGCAATTCTTTTGTTATTTCGAACACAGGAAATAAAATAATTTTGTTGTTGTTACTAGATTGGAGACCATGTCAGCGAAACACAAATCCAACCAATAGATAAGATACTGTTGATACTGGACTGCTGATTGAAGCCAACCAGGTCTCAGTTTGCCGGTTCACTGTTTATACCACTGGTTCATGCAGAACAGAAATCTGGCTGGTTCATGTAAAAATGCCCTGGTTTTCCTCTTTAGCTAAACAAACAGTCTGGACCATCTGTTCTTTCGTCTATGAAACCATTATTTTTTGTGTCTGCAATCAGTAAAGCTCCTTGGCTCCACTCTTACCTGTCAAACATGGATTTTAAGGCGGCAAAGAGATTTAAGGTGCCCAGGGACCTTTTCAGGCGAGGCGACGCCTTAGAAAAATAAAAATATCATATATGGTAACTAGATAGGAGGTTTAATAACTAACATTAGCATAAGTTCAACACAAGTTACATAACATAATAATGGGGTGTTAGGCCTGAAATTATCTTGTCTAGATGGCCAAACGATGTCTTTGAACTTCAGCTTCGTCCCCCTTGTCTAAATATTGCTCCATAGCTTTGAAATTCCTTGTGTTCAAGAAGTTGCGGATTTCTTTCTTAATTTCCACTGATGCCTCTGGACAGTTACCCACATAACTGAAACTGCCAGAAAGGTGCCGCTGCAGCATAGCACTCTAGCATGGACTCTAGCATCAAATTTGATGTTTTGTTAAATTTGTACAATTTTAAACATAAAATAAAACATTTAGATGCACAGACTAGAGAATCTGCTAGAGAGCTGGGTGCACGAGCCGGAGCAGGGCACGACCTGCCATCGAAGCAGCCGGTCGGCGACACGGACATGGGCGTCTGGATCTGCTGGGGCGTGGACGTGGGCGGCGGGAGCTGCGGGAGCGGGAGCGGCGAGTCGGCGGCGGGCGCAGGGGCATGCGGCGACGGGACTCCGGGCCGGAGCAGGCACGCGGCGGCGGGACTCGGAGCCGAAGCGGGGATGCGGCGGCGGGCGCAGGGGCATGCGGCGGCGAGTCGGCTGTGGGCGCAGGGAGACGAGGCGGGGGAACGTGGCGGCGGGGCGTGGGGAGGGATACGGGGCGGGGGAACATGGCGGCTGGCGCAGGGAGGGAGACGGGCGGGGGAACTCGCGGAGGGCGTGGGAGGGAGACGGGCGGGGGAACTGGCGGCGGGCGCGGGAGGGAGACGAGGCGGAGGAACTGGCGGCGGGCGCGGGAGGGAGACGAGGCGGAGGAACTGGCGGCGGAACGCGGCGGCGGGATATTGGGAGGACGGGAGGAAGAGACGCGAGGTGAGTGGAGGACTGGAGGGATACGGGAGACGGGGAGCGAACATGTTTCCGAGCCTTTCCGAGGGTGAGAGCTCGGAAAGTTAGAGCGGTCTGTTTGCACGCGCGGTGGGAGGCATGGAATTTGGTTGTCTTTCCACGGATCAATTCAGAGCGCAAACCAAACAACAGAATTTGTGGAATTGATCCAAATTCCAATTCCATGCCCAGTTTCTATGCATCCAAACACAGCATGAAGGAAATCCTTCCTGGCTAAATCTTGGCCAAAATCCATACTTCCAAACTGGATCATAGGCATCCGCAGCCACATGATCCATCAGAGTAGGGACACTCACTACTGCAGCAACACTAACAGAAGACAAAACAACGTTCAAACGAAAATAGAAGGTAGGCAGCCAAGTGCACATCAAAACAGAGCATTGGGAGGGGGGATAGAAGGAATAGCAGGGAGGGCGGGAAGAAGAAGAAAGAGGGGCGAGAAGAGAAAGGAGAGGGGGGGGGTGGGGGGGGTGGGGGAGCAGAGGGAAGAGACATGAGGGGGAAAAGAGAGGAGGGGAGGGGTGAGGAGGCAGACCTGTGCTAGAGGAGAAGCCCAGGCCGGAGAGGAAGAAGCTGGCGCCGTCGATCTGAACTACTGAAGTCGCTGGTCACCGCCCTGATGGGAGAGGGCTGCGCCAGAGGAGGAAAAGCTTGGATGATGAGGATGAAGCTGGTTGAAGAGGAATCTGTCGAAGGAGCTTGGCCGCCGCCTAGGTTTCTAGAGAGGAGAGCGTTCCCTCTCGATTGTTTCCTGGACTGGTTAGCTGCTTCCTCTCTTCCCCTCTTCTCCCCCTTAGTTGCGCGCACGATTTCCTTTTCTTCCCGCCCAAATTTTTGGTTCCCGCTGGACTGGTAGCTGCTCTGTCCATGGCGTCCGCAGCGGCCCAGAGCAGTGGCGAAGCTAGAGCACAATACTATTGGGTTCAACTCTATTGATTATGCTATATTGTTTCACTAAGAGTCAATGGAAGGATTAATTTAATGAATGATTTGGCAAAAAAGCATTGGGTTCATTTGCACACAGTCATTGTATACCAGCTCTGCCACTGGCCCAGAGTGATGCCCTACGTGCCTAATCGATGCCCTGGACGCCTGAAACACATAAAGTGGACTCTTTACTCTACTGTCTAAGGCGGGCCCACCGCCTTGCTACTAGAGGGCGCTCCAGCGCCAAAGCTACGCCTTAAATACCATGCTGTGCAATCAACTCAACCATTAGACAATAATAACATGAACAAATAAACCATTGGTATCTACTTACCATTGTATGTTGCTACTTACTAGTGTCTATTATATTTTCTGATAATAATCTAGTTCTCACTTAATCTGTCTTCTTGCAGCGAGCATTGGTCCCATGAGGTATACCTCTCAATCCAATTTCAGGGATGGTATGCGTGAGCAGACATTGCAAATTTTCTCCATCAGAGTCATGGACCCAACAGATGGTCTCGAGTGGCCACTGCACGTCCATGGATATGTTGCTGCCAGAGACACGATAGATCATAAACGCAACTATCTCTTCAGGCGCACACGGGATAACTTCCAAACCCTCAACCAGAATGTGAGTACCATCTAACTATCTCTGTCTGTTTTACCTTCTCTGTTATAATCCACTGTTCACTTGTACTCCCTCTGTTTTATTTAGTTTGCGTTCTAGATTTAGTTGAAGTCAAATTTGCGAAGTTTGACCAAAAATACTACTGCCTCTGTTTCAGAATAAAAGACAGTTTTGGGTAGGCTAATTACCTACCTAAAATGTCTTGTCTTGTATTCTGATAAGGAGGGAGTAGACAAATACCAAGTACATATAATATGAAAGTACTCCCTCCGTCCCTTAGCTTACGGCGTAAATCTACTGGCGTGTGGATTAAGGAGAGTAGCAAAGCATGCAGTTTTCCGGTCGTGTCCCTAGTTAATAGCTCTAACCGTTTTCTCTGCCTCTTGTTTATTGGGCAACGCCTCCTCGTTTCTAGCTAAACAACCACCATCCAATCAGCATGCAGATGCATGCCGAGCATCTCCTCTATTTCAGCGGGAGGGAGGGGTAATTCTGGATACTGATCTGTCCCACAGATCCCACGCCTTAAGCTTTGACAAAAAATTGAAAAAACTTTTACGCCCTAAGCTAAGAAATGGAGGGAGTATACTATGACCATTCTAATACCCACTCTTATCCAAATTAATTGACTCCACTTTGTCTAGAATCTAGATACGGATGTATCTAGTCAACAAACGTACATAGGTACATCTGTATCTAGACAAAGTGAAGTCAAGTAATTTGGATCGGAGGGAGTACAAATTTTTTATATTGTAGATGTTGATATTTTTTTGTAAATATTTGGTCAAAATTTACAAATTTGATTTTGACCAAAATGAGAACGTGAAGTAATTGTGAACGGTGGGAGTATAGTTGTACATGCCTTTCTGCTTTGTTTTTATTATTACTATATTCAGAGTCCTAGATAATCACTTAAATCCTAACTATCTTTAGTATCTTCCCTTCATTTATGCTTGCTCTTTTTGTACGTGATGCCCTGTTCGGTAGTACTTTCAGTGGTTGTTTTCTGTGTATAGAACCATGTGTTCATGGAATAGTTGCATGTTACACTACATTCATTTCGTCTAATTTCAGTCTTAACCACTTAACAGTCTACCTTGGAATTGGATTAATGGGATTGGTTGGTTGCATCTGTCCTGCTTCCTTGGTTGAAATGAACAAGTCATCTCTAATGGTCTGTCAGTTGATTCACTAACGGCGACCCTTGTGTTGCAGGATCCACTTTTGCAGTTGACAGGTCCATCCCGTGCAGTTGTGTTAGTTGATCCGATTATGTTCGAAGTTGAGCTAAAAGTGAAGGGCAAAAGAGAGTCTGAAGATGAAATGTTGGCTTTCGGCACCTTTGAAGTCCGGGAAAGTTCTCATGGTAAAGATTGGTTTCTTAGATGTGAATACCACCAGCGTTGCACGCTCCAGTATAAGTTTGCACTGCTGCCTCGCTCTGTTGAGGCCACTATCAGTGTCAGAATTGTTGATGGGTCATGGCCGGATAATCATGGAGGAGAAGTCCTTTGCCTTACCTCCGGTGTAGATGAGAAGGTTGTGTTACTTGATTCTCGTGATGGTGAAATGCCAATCAATTCAAATGGTGCGTTCGAGCTTTCAAGGCGTGTTGTTTCTGTAGAGTCAGGCAGGAGGTTGTTGGTTGCTGTGGACGCCTCTCAGACTGGTTTTCTTGCACGAGGTACTGCAATCTTCAAACCAAAAAAATTTGGCATGAGCCACGGCACGTGTGACCTTGATTCCTGCAAGATAGAAGTTACTGTTGCTTGGTCTCTTTTTAATGTATTCGCAAGGTAAGGTAGACTGTCTGGGAAATGCTCGGTGGTGCGCGAGAGTTGTAGTGCAGGTTCTTTTTCTATAATATCTTTTAGTATGATATTTCAAAGCTGTCCAACTCTGTATTTAGCCAATTGCATTGGCATTGTTGCTAGGCTGTTGAACTTCTTCTTTATGATCTTGTTATGATGCTAGATCGAACACCCAAACATGTTTGGAAAGAAGAAAGGCTATATTGTGCAAACTCTAGTAACTGACATGTGAAACAGATGTGATGTTCCTTTTGGTTCCTTACAAGAGATGAGACAATTGTGGTGGCATCGTTTGTATTGTTGATTTGGGATGTACTCTGAGAGCCAGCAGCAACAATGGCTTGTACCAAGCTTTGGCCCATTCTGTTTTCAAGTCTTGACAAGAAAAATACAAAGTCAGTTTTCTGTGTGCGCTCAGAACCTCAACTGTCAGGAAAACCCAAACCATATTGCGAACGCTTGGGCGAAAACTTTTGGAGCTGGAGCTTCAGGAGCTCGATTTTTAACGGAATGAATTCGTCAAAAATAATATGCATAGTATGCATGCATAAATTTGTCTAGCCCAAATTATAACATATTATCTTTACTAAATTATACTCTCTCTCTGTTCCTATATATAAGGTGTATAATTTTTTGAGAAAACTCTCCAAAATATAAGGTATATTGTGTTGTACAGCTTGTGTATATTTTTTTTGTGATTTTCTTGTGTTTCCTTATCTTTTGAAAACTCCTCTATTTTATGATGGCAATTTTCCATGATCAATACCGCCAAAATCTTGTGCAATTTTATCTGCACATGCATTTTCTTAATTTTCGTGCCAAAAACTATACACCTTATATCAAGGAACGGAGGGAGTAACACATTATCTTTACTAGTAAAATAAAATATGCAATATTACACTTTTTTAATGACACTAAAATATGTTACACTTCTTCCTACTTACAGAACAAATTACCGCACAACAACATAGAAAACAAAGCCTACTGTAAGCGCCAACAACCACAGCCGGATCTCAACAAAAAAAAGCATGCGCTAGCCATGGGCATGTTTGATAGGTTGCATGTAATTCCCGCATGGATTGGACAATGCTGAGTTGCGCTTGGCCAAATGTGTTAGAAATAGATTAGCTTAGATCATAAATTAACTAAGACAGTTCAAAGTAGATTAGCTTAGATTTTAAGCTAACTAGAGTTATTGTAAAACGCTTGACATTGGCACCTATTCCAGGGTATAAATACCCTTTATTCATCAACTAGTGGAATGCTCGTCCCACGGCTTCTTACCTTATGCTTAGTGTCACAATATTATATGGCTCTCTACTTTATGCATAGTATCACAAATATTACACGACAATACGCGTAAATATTTAAGTATATACAAAATAATCACATAATATTTAAAATATGTTAAGACCACATCACATAATTCGGTGTAATGAGTATAAAATGCAACGAACCGACACATTATTCCTTATATTATTTATTAAAGCCATGGTCCCTTGACGCGACTAAGGTATGCTCGCAACATCAAGAATGTTGTCTTCAACTTTATTAGCAAGGTAATTGAGTATGTGTATCAAAACTTCTTCCTCAACTCGTAACTATCCAGCACAAGCAAACTATCGAGTTTGCATGAAGTTTTCTTTTCATAGAAAATATAAGAATGAACATAGGGTACTCACGGTGTAAATTGGATGAACAAATCATTTACCATCCCATGAAAGCATGAAAATAAACATTAAGTAACCAGACAAATTTCTGCAAATGAATGTAAAATATTGTCGCAAATCAAGTTTTTTTCTTGACGCACATGTAAATATGGAGTACATAAGTAATCTAAATTTTAATAACAACTACACCGTCTGACAGAGGAAATAAACATACAATTTAGATTACTCAAACTTAATCATGGCTTTTTTACATCCTTCTCATTTTACAGGTACAACTCGGAGCCGCTCAACTACAACAAACCTTTTCTCTCTCAATAGCAAGGATGCAACTATCATTGCTTCTCCTTTGTCACTGCCCCTTGGCTTCACCTCTTTCACTGTTATGTCACCATTTCGCAACATAGTCACATCACTCCAATAAAGCAGTCATTATACTTATCGATGCCACCTCACCGACAAAACCGTCATTATACTTTGTAGGTGCCAAATTGCATTCAACTTAAATAGATACTCCCTCCGTTCCTTGATATAAGGTGTATAGTTTTTTCGAAAAAAAAACTCCAAAATAAAAGGTGTATTGTGTAGAACCACTTATTTGGACATTTTTTTTACGGATTCGGTTGCATTATCTTAGCTCATGCAAACTCCTATCTTTTCTCAAAGCAATAATTTAGGGGCAATCTTGCCCAAAACTCGTGTAACTTTTTCTTAATGTGTGTTTCTTAATTTTCGTGCCAAAAACTATACGCCCTATATCTAGTAACGGAGGGAGTAACTCATTAACTTGGCTTGTTAAGCTCAATACGTATTGATCTCAAATTAGAACTCAGTTTGGTTCGTTAGTCACCGAGTCAGGAGTTACTCGCTTAGTTTCAGCTTTGCTTCCAACCCTAATTTCAACAATCATCATCCTACTTTAGAGAAGAGTAAATCATGGTGGTGCAATAAGTCTCTCTCTCTCCCCCTCCCCCACCTGTAGTATTTTTTATTTTACCATTTTCATTATGTACCAAAATCAGTGTAAAAATGATTTCAAATGAAAACCTATACATGGAAGCCATCTTTAATTTTCAGACTTCGTGACTATAGGTTCATATATTTCAGCATGTTAACTGTAGCAGCTAGAGCTCGGGCGCTCGGCTGAACTATCCTATTACCTTTGTAGAAGTAGTTGGCATCGGTTATCTTATTGCTTCATCTATAGCCTATCATCGGTTAGCTAATTTTCTATTACTACAATCCTCTCTCTCATCTTTAATTGTACTAACACATCAGCTTTTTGCATGCATGATACTACCTATAAAACATTCATTGTGGGTAGTATAATATTGACACTTTTGCATATGTAAGACTAGTCATAGTGAGAAATAACATAAGTAGTAACATGCACATGTTACTACTCTATATTACTACCTTCATAGTGGTTAGTAACATCAAAGTAGTATCATAGATGTCTTCATTAATTAGCTGGTGGACTCATTGTATCTTAGAAAATGTAATGTTACAGTAACTAGCTATGTTACTCTATCCTCCTCGCTCATCATTAATTTACTGTCACATAAGCAAATTTGGTAGTAAGTTGTACACACTATGAGTAGTCTAACGTCAGCTAACAATTACCAAAATAATTATTGCCGAATCATTTCAAAACCCAAATTAGTAAGCAAATCTAGGACAACATAATTCTCAATCAGAGATACTTTAATTTTTGTTGCTCAAATTGCATTCAATGGTTATAAATTCTGGTCCGAATTGCAGGTTTTTGTGGGAATCAATGTACTTATTTTGTGTGGGAATCAATTTCTAAGCCTGATGGTATGGTCTCTGAGCTAGTCAGTTGGAAGGGCACGCCGCCCTTATCACCTGCTTTCCCAGTCTCCTCTCTATTCTTGCTCTCTCCCTAGTTAAGTGTACCGAGGCAAGAATACGCATAGGCATAGGCGTATGTGCTTTGCTTGCGCAATATGGCAATGTCAAAATGGTACTGTATCATTTTTAACAGGGTAGAAGGTGCTATATTTTTGCAGGTTATACACAAGGTTACATACTGGATCAACATTGTTTTATCTTTTTTTTTTTGAAATGGGAGCATCGTCCCGGTCTCTGCATCAAAACGATACACACAAGCTTTTTGCAATGTTTAAAATATCAATTTTACAACTCAAGAATCACTGCAAGTAGCAGCAAAAGTCACCCACCTAAATAAAGAACATAAATGGCATCTATGCATCTTGTATGCGCTTAGAATGTTGCCAGATAGCCCGAACGACAACCATCATTCGATTGCAGTCAGTATCCATAGGTATCCGCTGTTCCACATGAAGAAGGTAAGACCACATGTGGATTGATGAAGCCGTCCTCTATATAACCTGCAAATTTTTTGGTTTTGCCCCTCTGTTAAACACAACATCGCTTCGACAATTCCATATTGTCCAAACTAAAGCACAAACTCCCACGCGAATGTGAGCCTTTATTTTCTTATCAACCCATTAAGCCAATTCCCAAACATATTTGTTACAATAGCTGGAGGATAGATATTAAAAGTAAAATGAACTATGTTGCACGGGAACCTATGGGGAGTCTCTATACACTCGGTTGATATCGGTCATATGGGTTTTCTTAAGCCAGGGGTGGCTGGTAGCAGGCTAATTATTATACCCTATATAAAAGCTAGACGATTTAGCGCATCCTGGTTAATTAGGGCACTGTAGATCTGTAATTTCTGATCGATTAGCTCCATAGGTTGAGATGGCCCCACCAACCCGCAGCACCAACCAGGACGCAGTGCTGCAGATGCTGCAGATGATGATGGCATACCGAGAAGCCGAGAGAGCTGAACGCCAAGCCAATATTGCCGCACTGCAACAGATAGCCCAGAACAATCAAGGCCATGGAAACCATGATCATCCAGGATCCAAACTGAAGAACTTTCAGAACACCAACCCACCAATGTTCAGCAAGACAGAAGAGCCCCTAGATGCTGATGACTGGCTCCAGACCATGGAAAACAACCTAGAAGTTGCGGGAGTAGAAGCCGCAGAAAAAGTACTGTTCGCCACCCACTACCTGTCAGGACCTGCCAGAGCCTGGTGGACAAGTGCCCGCGCAATGAATGCCGGACAAATGATGACTTGGGAAGATTTCAAGCTCAAGTTCAGCAAGTATCATGTGCCTGTTATCACCAGAATTTGACCGGATCAGAGGTCGGCCGCGATTAAGATGGGCTTGAAGAATACATATGGAAGAAATACATGAATCGGCCTTGTATACAAAGTTTGGGCTAGTTTGCCCGTGTATCTGTAAATATAGTAGGATACGTGTCGGTTAGATAGAGTTTGGCTCGTGCCCGGTTGGGATTATTCCCACGTTAGAAAGTCTACGGACTATAAATATGTATCTAGGGTTTCTGAAATAAACAACAATCACATTCACCACAAACCAATCTAGGCGCATCGCCAACTCCCTTGTCTCGAGGGTTTCTTCCGGATAAGCATCATGCTGCCTAGATCGCATCTTGCGATCTAGGCAGTACACGTTTATTCGTTGTTCATGCGTTGCTCGTGCTGAAGCCTTGTTGATGGCGAGCAACGTAGTTATCATAGATATGTTAGGGTTAGCATTGTTTCATCGTATCATATGCTTTCATCCGTGCAACCCTTAGACGTCTAGCCGCCCTTACACCTATCTTAGGTGTAAGGGCGGCACCCCGCTTGATCATTATTTAGTAGATCTGATCCGTTATGATTGCTCCTTGTTTTTCAAGGATTAGTTTAATATCTGCATAGTTAGGCCTTACAAACGGGTTGAAGGATCCAGTGGCACGTAGGGTGTAGTTTGCTAGCCCTAGACAAGATGTTCCGGGGATCAACTTCATGTTGGTTTTAGGCCTTGTCTAGGGTTGGTTTATGATCACCGTGCGTGGCCGTCAGGCTCAATCACGCGTAGGATGTTCCGATTATGTGGTGAAAACCCTAAATCGTAGTAGGTCGTTTTAGCTTTATTTTGATCAAGCGGGACCACCATCCGATCGTACACCTCGTACGGATCATGGGTGGATCGGCTCCTTGAGCCGATTCACGGGACAACCTGAGAGCCGATCGAGGCTCGTATTTAATGTTTACGTGTATGCCATGCAGGAAACTAAGCGAGGCAAATCCATCACCTTCCTGACCAGGTATAGGTCAGGTGGCACGCCCTTGCACCAGCATCGGACGTGTGTGCCGAGTCTTTGCGGGCCGTCGCTCGAGGGACCAGGGCCAGCCGCAGTCCTGGGAGCCTCCCGGCTCTACCGTGTTGCCCGTCGCTGCTCGCCGGTGGGTTTCGACCGCAACACATTCCGGCACGCCCGGTGGGACAGTCTTCGACATCAACCGCATCGCCATCTACATCCGAGATGGCGGAAGGCACTCCGGTCACGTACGAGGATCCGACCGAGGAGCTCAAGAAGAAGTATGACGAGGTCAAAGCGATCCTCGAAGCCGACCTCATCGGCTCTTTCCGGAGAACCCGCTCACACGGCATCGGGTGGAAAGGGTTCTCACCGAAGGCGCACTCGATGGAGTGGACCTGTCCGCCCCGTCGGAAGAACGCACCAGGTCTCGCGTCGGGAGATTAATTTCATGGTAGCTCATTCGCTGCACCGCCATTACGAGAGCCTCGGTGAACACTTTGGAGCGTGTCGCTCTTCGGGTGATCCAGGAAATCATGAGGCATCGGTACTCTCCGTCGGGACCAGCTCCGGGGACTCACCAAGGAGAGATGCCACTCCGATCCCGACCACCGCTGCCATTCGCGTTGGTAGCACCAGAAGTGCCGAGTTCACCGGCATACGTCGTCTACAAGATCGGTGGTGACCCTAGTGATTACCAGTTCTTGCATGAGGCGCTTAAGGAGATCCCTCACGGATACACGTGCACATACGTGCCAGACTGCGATGAATCGGACGCTCACGAACCGGACCGCAACGAGCGAGGACTTCGGAACAGCGGGAGGAACTTCGGGAACAGATCTTGAGAAGCGGACGTGGCTAGCTAAGTATGCCACTCCGACAAACCTCCAGAGCTCAGCTCCTGCAGTTGGCTCAGAGCTGGAAAAGCAAGCATGGCTGGCTAAGTATGCCACTCCGGCGAATCTTCAGAGTTCGACTCCTGCAGCCAGCACCGCGGATCAGATTAGTACAATCTTAAAAGACCAGTTCGGCATGGTGCCGAAAAGGAGGACAATCGGCTATTCCAAGCCGTACCCCAACGAGTACGAGTTGATCCCGCTACCACCCAAATATCGGCTCCCTGATTTCTCCAAGTTTAATGGATCAGATGGTTCCAGCTCAATCGAGCATGTGAGCCGATATTTGGCACAGCTGGGCACGATCTCAGCATCAGACGAGCTGCGTGTGAGGTTCTTCGCACAGTCCCTCACATGATCGGCTTTCGGGTGGTACACATCGCTGCCACCAGACTCAATCCGGACTTGGAAGCAGTTGGAAGAGCAGTTCCACATGCAGTATCACTCAGAGGCTTCCGAGGCTGGCATTGCCGATCTAGCACAAGTACGACAGAAGCGCGGAGAAACGGTGTCAGAATACATCCAGCGCTTTAGGACCGTTAGGAACCGATGCTATTCGGCT
Source organism: Lolium rigidum (assembly GCF_022539505.1). NCBI lineage: Eukaryota > Viridiplantae > Streptophyta > Magnoliopsida > Poales > Poaceae > Lolium > Lolium rigidum. Next base: position 159,448,058 of record NC_061508.1, read on the forward strand.
CGTGTGACTGAAAAGAAGCGATCGAGTTGGCGGTGGTGGGTCTCGCATCACCGATCAAGGATGTGGCCTCCCAAGCGGACTACCCTTCACCGGCGCACATGGTGCGAAGCCGTCATTATATGAACAGCGCCACCCGGATGTATACCGGGATAAATTCAAGCGTGCGGTGGTCCTGGTTGAGGCGGATGAAGATGAAGGCTCGCGGGAGATCAAGAGGTAGCAGTGGCTGAATGGACTCGGGGGCAAGCCCCGTGTCCCGCAAGTGGGTTAAGCCACAAGGTCCTCCAAGGGGTTTGACTTCGACGTAACCAAGGCTGAGCAAATTTTCGACCTCTTACTTAAGGAGAAGCGACTAAAGGTACCCGAAGGCCACAAGATCCCCACGGCTCAGGAGCTGAACGGAAAGCCATACTGCAAGTGGCATAACACGTTCACCCATGCCACCAACGACTGCAGGGGTGTGGCGACAAGCAGATCCAAATGGCGATATAACAAGGGCGTCTAATTTTCAGCCGGTACGCCATGAAAGTCGACACACACCCCTTCCCCGCCGTTAACATGGTGGAGTACACTTACCCTGGGAGGTGCCAGCCAAGTTTCTCGTTCAACATCAACATGGTAGGACCTGGGCACCACTCTGGTAAGGACAGAGACGAGGGCAGCTGCTCTCATAACGACGACAAAGAGGAAGCCGTTCCACGCGATCGGCTCCGTCACGATGGCATGCGCTACATCACAGAGGGAGAAGTGAGGAATGTAAGATATCAGCGACCTCTCTCTGATCACCTCCTCAACAAATACGTGAGTCAATACGACCAACGCCGACGATACGACAAAGACGACGAAAGAGATCGTCTGGCTAGCAGGGACGCCAGGAGACATCGTCGGCATGATCGCGACGAGGAGAGATATGAGCGCCACGCCAAGGAAAAGTCGAGGGAGCAAGACGACATGGATAGCCACTGGGACTGTCCCTTCTTCAGACACTGCTGGGATTCAGGAATGAGCCGATTGCCTACAATCGGCAACCGCCTGAGAATGTAGACAGAAGAAGAAGGATGCAGCTAACGTGTCCGTGTTCAAACGTCTAGGGACTCTCCCGCCTCGGAACAGGCACGCTGAGTCCTCTCGGGTGGAAGATCTCGAGGAACTAGAGGACGATGATGAAGAAGAAGAGGATAAATACCACCGGCCAAGGTGGTGCCCTGATGGACTCAGCCGTTCCCAAAAGCGTAGGGTTCAGCGACTACGTGGTCTGGAGGAAGCCGAAAGGTTATACCTGCACACGCTAAGAAAGGCGCGGCCTGATCTGGCCGCGAAAATTCAGCGAACTCTGGACGAAGAGGGTCGGCCACAAAAGAAAGAGTGGCGCCCGGACAAAAGAAAGCCGATGATGAGACATCGGCTGGCACAAACATGGTGTTCATCCTTCGACGGAGTTTAGTGCTCCAGGGATTAGACGAAGCACCCGTGGCACAACTTGATCTGCGGCCCACGGCCGATTATCTTTGAGAAGCCACGAGAAAGAAGCTACGGACATCTGAAGGCCTCCGTACTTGCGAGGTTATATCAATGGGCAGCCTGTCAACAAGATGCTCGGTGGACACCGGAGCGGCGATCAACATTATGCCATACTCCATGCTACGTCGGTTGGGACGCTCTAGCTCGGATCCGATCAAGACCAACGTTACACCGAGCGATTTCAACGGCCAAGCATCCGACGCACAAGGTGTTCGAACGTGGATCCGACCGTAGGAAGAAAAACCATCCCTACGACGTTCTTTATTGTCGATAGCAAGAGCACCTATGCTTGTCCCGCTAGGGAGAGATTGGATCCACGCCAAGCTGTTGCATTCCATCCACGATGCACCAATGCTTAATACGAGTGGGATGGAGATGAAGTAGAGGTCGTCCACGCGGATGACTCAGCCGAGATTTCAACGGCTGGCATGAACGTTTGGGAGACGACAGGCCAAGAGCCACTCTCAGGCATCAATTTGGACGACTGCGAGCGCATCGACGTGACGAAGGACGGGGTTAGGCTGGTCTTATCCACCGGCTTGACCGTGTAGCAAGAACAAATCTATGGACGAACGTGGCGAGGCCGATCGTTGTGATCGGCCCCAAAGATCTATGGACGAACATTGCAAAACCTTCATTGAGCGATCCAATCAACATGGAGGCCGATTCCAGCAATCGGCCAAAATTATCCTCACCATACGTTCTGCCTGGGTTCAACGTCGATCTAATGGGCAACGGGTTTACGTCGGCTGATGAGCTGGAAGAAGTCAACACTGGTCCTAACGGAGCCGACGTTCAAATACAAGTGCCTTGGCTAACCACGGAGCCGATATCCGCGGTTACCTGGCGATTCGGCTCGGGGGCACCTAATCGGATGAACATGTGCGATACATGTGCGGTGAAATATTGGGGGCCGATAGAAAATCGGCCGAGAAAAAAAATTCTCATGATGTACAGCCGATGCACGGACATCGACTTTAGAACTAAGAAACAAAGCCGATGCACAACCATCGACTCTAGTACAAATTACACAGGATCTACCAGCTGCGTGTTCAAGACGCGGATTCCGACCAAGTCGGTCTTCATTTCAGCTTCGAGGCCTTCTGCTTCTTTGAGGGAGTGAACAATGAGCTGATTTTGTTGCCCGAACCTTTTCTTCGAAGACCTCCAACCCTTTGCGCAAGGTCGCCAGTTCAGCAGTGTTGTCAGAAGCGTCAGTTTTGGAGTACAAGGCAGCCTTTTGCTCATTAAGCCGTTGGTGTTTCGTCTGCAATATCGGCTTTCAATGGAAGAAAAGGTGATCGGCTCTGGTGTATCTACTGTCGGATTGGCCAAGTTGGTCACCTTCTCAGCTACACTCATAGGAATTGTTGGGACCAGAGTGGTTGACCCTTTCTTGGAGGCCGATGGTGGCAAGTCTGGCTGGCTCTGTGTGGTGGTTTTCTCAGTTTTGCTCGAGCTCAGGCCCATTTGTCTCGAACTCGTGTGTCCTCACCGCCGTTCTCGCCTTGACTGAGGCTCGGGGGGCAGCTGACCTGGTAGATGCTCTGTTTTTAGAAGCCGATTGGGGTTTCATCGGCTGGGCCTCCATCATAACCTTCTTCAAAGGTGGTGAGTTGTTGCAGAAGAAGACCACCAGAGCTGCTGAAAGGCATTTGAAAGGGAAGCCGTCATCTACACTGTCAGGACCGTTTCTGTTGATGCAAAAAGATAGAGCAAGGCGCTATGTTCGAACAGCAAGGAGTGGTTAAGGATCACCTTCAGGCCTGAGACCATAGCATGGGCATTGGATGATGTTGCCTTTGGGTCTGTTGCAGTTGCAAACCTGCGCGATTGACATCTGAGGTTCATATGGCTGTGGGTTGGATCTGTTCAAGCGGCGATTTGGGGATTTGAGTTTTGCTCTTTCGGATAAGTCGCAGGTTACCATTTGAATAGACAATAGAGTTGGCCTTGCTCGCGTTTTATGGCAAGGGCCGATGCGCCGCCATCGGCTCTTAATGTGTTGACTCACTTTAACAATCGGCAAAGTTGGAAAAGGGACAGAATCAGCTGAGAAATGTCTTCTTCATTAATAAGAGGGATTTTTTACAATGAAGAGCCGATTGCTCAAGAAAGAAAGAACAAAAGAAGAGCCGATTGCTCAGGAACTACTAATCCTACATTACTAATCCTCGCTGGCCTCGTCGTCGGCATCGTA
>NC_061508.1:159451878-159476803 GCF_022539505.1 Lolium rigidum
CCCAACCCATGGGTGACTACTTGGATGATCATCCAAACCTTCTATGCAGGACTAAATTTTTCTTCGCGGAATTTATTGGATTCAGCTGCTGGAGGTACCTTTATGTCCATCACTCTTGGTGAAGCAACAAAACTTCTTGATAATATGATGATTAATTACTCTGAATGGCACACGGAAAGAGCTCCACAAGGTAAGAAGGTAAATTCTGTTGAAGAAACCTCTTCCTTGAGTGATAAGATTGATGCTATTATGTCTATGCTTGTTAATGGTAGGACTAATGTTGATCCTAATAATGTTCCGTTAGCTTCATTGGTTGCTCAAAATTCTAGACCATATCCTGCTAATGGTAATTCTTATGGTAGACATGTTTCACCTAATGAGGAAAAGATGTTAGAAATTGAAAGATCCACTAAGAGCTTTATGCAATCACAATATGAGCAAAATAAATTGTTTACTAAAACTATGAATGAACAATCTACCTTGTTGAAGAAAATAGGGAATCAACTTGAAAATTTGAATATGGAAATTTACGGGTTGCAAACTAAACTTGCAAATGCTGAAGACCGAATCTCATACATGTCTGCGTCACAATCTTCTTTAATTAATAAAATGGCTGCTAAACCTGAGGATATTGAAAATAAAATTGTTACTACACCAAATGCCATCCAAGTTAGAATTAATGAGAATATAAGATTAATAGTTGAACTGTGTGCTAGGTGGGATAGAGAAGAAAATGAAAAACTAGCTAAAGAGAAAAATGTAGCTAAAGTTTGGACTATTACCACCACTAGCAATGCTAATGATTCACATGTTGCTGCACCTCCTACTATCAATGGTAAAATAATTGGTGTTGGCAATGCTTCTACTCCTAGTGCAAAGCGCGCAAAATTACTCGAAGCTGCTAAAACTGCTTGAAACCGCTTGTGATAAAGCTGCTGAAATTTTTTCCAACCTTGGGGATGATAATCCCATTGCTTTAGATTGTAATGATTTAGATTTTTATGATTGCCACATCTCTGAAGTTATAAAGTTCTTGCAAAAACTTGCTAAGAGTCCCAATGCTAGCGCTGTAAATTTGGCTTTCACAAAACATATTACAAATGCTCTCATAAAAGCTAGAGAAGAGAAACTAAAACTTGAAACTTCTATTCCTAGAAAGCTAGAGGATGGTTGGGAGCCCATCATTAAAATGAGAGTCAAAGATTTTGATTGTAATGCTTTATATGATCTTGGTGCAAGTATTTCTGTTATGCCTAAGAAAGTCTATGATATGCTTGACTTGCCACCATTGAAAAATTGTTATTTGGATGTTAATCTCGCTGATAATGCTAAAAAGAAACCTTTGGGGAAAGTTGATAATGTTCATATTATGGTTAACAATAACCTTGTCCCCGTTGATTTTGTTGTCTTGGATATTGAATGCAATGCATCTTGCCCCATTATATTGGGAAGACCTTTTCTTCGAACCGTTGGTGCTACTATTGATATGAAGGAAGGTAATATTAAATATCAATTTCCTCTCAAGAAAGGTATGGAACACTTCCCTAGAAAGAGAATGAAGTTACCTTATGATTCTATTATTAGAACAAATTATGATGTTGATGCTTCGTCTCTTGATGTTACTTGAGATACACTTCCTGCGCCTAGCTAAAAGGCGTTAAAAAAAGCGCTTATGGGAGACAACCCATGTTTTTACTCCAGTATTTTTATTTTATATTTGTGTCTTGGAAGTTGTTTACTACTGTAGCAACCTCTCTTTATCTTAGTTTTATGTTTCGTTGTGCCAAGTAGAGTCTTTGATAGTAAAGTAAGTACTAGATTTGGATTACTATGCAGTTCCAGATTTCTTTGCTGTCACGAATCTGGGTCTATCTCCCTGTAGGTAGCTCAGAAAATTAAGCCAATTTACGAGCATGATCCTCAGATATGTACGCAACTTTCATTCAATTTGAGAATTTTCGTTTGAGCAAGTCCGGTGGCCTAATAAAATCCATCTTTACGGATCGTTCTGTTTTGACAGATTCGGTCTTTTATTTCGCATTGCCTCTTTTGCTATGTTGGATGAATTTCTTTGATCCACTAATGTCCAGTAGCTTTATGCAATGTCCAGAAGTGTTAAGAATGATTGTGTCACCTCTGAACATGTGAAGTTTTATTATGCACTAACCCTCTAATGAGTTGTTTCGAGTTTGGTGTGGAGGAAGTTTTCAAGGATCAAGAGAGGAGTATGATGCAATATGATCAAGGAGAGTGAAAGCTCTAAGCTTGGGGATGCCCCGGTGGTTCACCCCTGCATATTATAAGAAGACTCAAGCGTCTAAGCTTGGGGATGCCCAAGGCATCCCCTTCTTCATCGACAACATTATCGAGTTCCTCCCCGAAACTATATTTTTATTCCGTCACATCTTATGCACTTTGCTTGGAGCGTCGGTTTGTTTTTGTTTTTTGTTTTGTTTGAATAAAATGGATCCTAGCATTCACTTTATGGGAGAGAGACACGCTCCGCTGTAGCATATGGACAAATATGTCCTTAGGCTCTACTCATAGTATTCATGGCGAAGTTTCTTCTTCGTTAAATTGTTATATGGTTGGAATTGGAAAATGATACATGTAGTAAATTGATATAATGTCTTGGATAATTTGATACTTGGCAATTGTTGTGCTCATGTTTAAGCTCTTGCATCATATACTTTGCACCCATTAATGAAGAAATACTTAGAGCTTGTTAATTTGGTTTGCATATTTGGTTTCTCTAGAGTCTAGATAACATCTAGTATTGAGTTTTGAACAACAAGGAAGACGGTATGGAGTCTTATAATGTTTACCATATGTCTTTTATGTGAGTTTTGCTGTACTGTTCATCCTTGTGTTTGTTTCAAATAACCTTGCTAGCCTAAACCTTTTATCGAGAGGGAATACTTCTCATGCATCCAAAATACTTGAGCCAACCACTATGCCATTTGTGTCCACCATACCTACCTACTACATGGTATTTATCCGCCATTCCAAAGTAAATTGCTTGAGTGCTACCTTTAAAATTCCATCATTCACCTTTGCAATATATAGCTCATGGGACATATAGATTAAAAACTATTGTGGTATTGAATATGTACTTATGCACTTTATCTCTTATTAAGTTGCTTGTTGTGCGATAACCATGTTTCTGGGGACGCCATCAACTATTCTTTGTTGGATATCATGTGAGTTGCTATGCATGTCCGTCTTGTCCGAAGCAAGAGAGATCTACCACCTTCATGGTTGGAGCATGCATATTGTTAGAGAAGAGCTTTGGGCCGCTAACTGAAGCCATGATTCATGGTGGAAGTTTCAGTTTGGACATATATCCTCAATCTCATATGAGAATAATAATTGTTGCCACATTCTTATGCATTAAAGAGGAGTCCATTATCTGTTGTCCATGTTGTCCCGGTATGGATGTCTAAGTTGAGAATAATCAAAAGCGAGAAATCCAAAATGCGAGCTTTCTCCTTAGACCTTTGTACAGGCGGCATGGAGGTACCCCATTGTGACACTTGGTCAAAACATGTGCATTGCAAAGATCCGGTAGTCCAAGTTAATTAGGACAAGGTGCGGGCACTATTAGTATACTATGCATGAGACTTGCAACTTGTAAGATATAATGTACATAACTCATATGCTTTATTACTACCGTTGACAAAATTGTTTCATGTTTTCAAAATAAAAGCTCTAGCACAAATATAGCAATCGATGCTTTCCTCTTTGAAGGACCATTCTCTTTACTTTTATGTTGAGTCGAGTTCACCTATTTCTCTCCACCTCAAGAAGCAAACACTTGTGTGAACTGCGCATTGATTCCTACATACTTGCATATTGTACTTGTTATATTACTCTATGTTGACTATTATCCATGAGATATACATGTTACAAGTTGAAAGCAACCGCTGAAACTTAATCTTCCTTTGTGTTGCTTCAATACCTTTACTTTGATTTATTGCTTTATGAGTTAACTCTTATGCAAGACTTATTAATACTTGTCTTGAAGTACTATTCATGAAAAGTCTTTGCTTTATGATTCACTTGTTTACTCATGTCATTACCATTGTTTTGATCGCTGCATCCACTACATATGTTTACAAATAGTATGATCAAGGTTATGATGGCATATCACTTCAGAAATTATCTTTGTTATCGTTTTACTCGCTCGGGACGAGCGAGAACTAAGCTTGGGGATGCTTGATACGTCTCCGACGTATCGATAATTTCTTATGTTCTATGCCATATTATTGATGATACCTACATGTTTTATGCACACTTTATGTCATATTCGTGCATTTTCCGGAACTAACCTATTAACAAGATGCCGAAGTGCCGGTTCCGTTTTCTGCTGTTTTTGGTTTCAGAAATCCTAGTAACGAAATATTCTCGGAATTGGACGAAACGAAGACCCAGGGGCCTATTTTTCCACGGAGCTTCCAGAAGACCGAAGAACATACAAAGTGGGGCCACGAGGTGGCGACACCACATGGCGGCGCGGCCAAGGGGGGCCCGCGCCGCCCTATGGTGTGGGCCCCTCGTCAGGCCCCCGACTCTGCCCTTCCGCCTACTTAAAGCCTCCATCGCGAAACCCCTGATGCGGAAAAAACGACGATACGGAAAACCTTACTGAGACGCCGCCGCCGCCGCCGATCCCATCTCGGGGGATTCTGGAGATCTCCTCCGGCACCCTGCCGGAGAGAGGATTCATCTCCCGGAGGACTCTACACCGCCATGGTCGCCTCCGGAGTGATGAGTGAGTAGTTCACCCCTGGACTATGGGTCCATAGCAGTAGCTAGATGGTTGTCTTCTCCTCATTGTGCTTCATTGTTGGATCTTGTGAGCTGCCTAACATGATCAAGATCATCTATCCGTAATTCTATATGTTGTGTTTGTCGGGATCCGATGGATAGAGAATACCATGTCATGTTAATTATCAAGTTATTACATATGTGTTGTTTATGATCTTGCATGCTCTCCGTTACTAGTAGAGGCTCTGGCCAAGTTTTTGCTTTTAACTCCAAGAGGGAGTATTTATGCTCGATAGTGGGTTCATGCCTCGCATTGACACCGGGACAGGTGACGAGAAAGTTCTAAGGTTGTGTTGTCTTGTTGCCACTAGGGATAAAACATTGGCGCTATGTCCGAGGATGTAGTTGTTGATTACATTACGCACCATACTTAATGCAATTGTCTCGTTGTTAGCAACTTAATACTGGAGGGGTTCGGATGATAACCTCGAAGGTGGACTTTTTAGGCATAGATGCGGTTGGATGGCGGTCTATGTACTTTGTCGTAATGCCCAATTAAATCTCACTATACTTATCATGTCATGTATGTGCATTGTTATGCCCTCTTTATTTGTCAATTGCCCGACTCGTAATTTGTTCACCCAACATGCTTTTATCTTATGGGAGAGACACCTCTAGTGAACTGTGGACCCCGGTCCATTCTTTTAATATTGAAATACAAATCTGCTGCAATACTTGTTTTACTATTTTCTCTGCAAACAATCATCTTCCACACAATACGGTTAATCCTTTGTTACAGCAAGCCGGTGAGATTGACAACCTCACTGTTTCGTTGGGGCAAAGTACTTTGGTTGTGCTGTGCAGGTTCAACGTTGGCGCCGGAATCCCTGGTGTTGCGTCGGACTACATCCCGCCGCCATCAACCTTCAACGTGCTTCTTGGCTCCTCCTGGTTCGATAAACCTTGGTTTCTTTCTGAGGGAAAGCTTGCTGCTGTGCGCATCATACCTTCCTCTTGGGGTTGCCCAACGAACGTGTGAAATACACGCCATCACCAAGCTTGAGCTTTTTTCCATTCTTCATCTCATCACATCGTTCTTCTCTCCCTACACTTGAAAACTTCCTTCTACAAAACTTCACACAATTCTTCATTAGCAGCATTAGTACAATTAAAATAAACAAATTATCTTGGGTTCAGTACTAAAATATATATCAAAGATATATTAAAGCATTAGCTACTTTAGAAACTTTTGAAAAAGCTCTTTGATCAAAAGAACTCAAAAAGAAAGAGATTTAAGATGCAAATGCAAATAGTGCATAAATCTGTCAAAACAGAACAGCAGGTAAAGATCAATTTTTTTGAACATCCTATGTTGCTTATCTCGAAAAGTGGTCAACTAACTAAAGTTAGATAATAACCTGAGTCATATGCATAAGAAATTTCAGCTCAAAATTCTGCTCTAGCTATTTTTACGAATTTTATGATGACAACACATAATCTTTTTTCAAGACAGCAACTTCGCCAAATCTTACTTTCTTCCTATTAGAGGCTATTCTTGGCACAAAAACGAAATAAAATGATAAGAAGAGGTTATTACAGAGCTAATAACTTTCAAGACTCAACAAAAAGAAAAATTACAGAAAATAAACATGTGTTATCTCCCAAGAGTGCTTTTCTTTAACACCTTTCAGTTAGGCGCAGAAAAAGAGCGAGCATCAAGTAGCAAATATGAAACACATTTAAGTATATCCCACTTCCCCTGCATAGAAATCTTGTACACAAATAAATTCACAAAGAACAAAGTGACAAGAATAGGAAGATGAAACAAGAGCAACTTCATAACTTTCAGCATATAGAGAGGTATTTTAGTATCATGAAAACTTCTACAACCATATTTTTCTCTCTTATAATAACTTTCAGTAGCATCATGAATAAACTCAACAATATAACTATCACATGAAACATTCTTATCATGAGCCACATGCATAAAATAATTACGACTCCCAACATAAGCATAATCATTCTTATTAACTCTAGTGGGAGCAAATTCAACAAAATAGCTATCATTATTATTCTCATCACCATAATAATCAAATATAGGAGACATATTATAATCATAATTAATTTTCTCCTCAATAGTAGGTAGACTGAAAATATCATATTCATCATAGCAAATTTTCTTCTCTAAAGCGAGGGAAGTAAAAAAAAAATCATTTTCATGAAAACTAGCTTCCCTAAGCTTAGACTTTTCCATAGCCTTAGCAATAATGGTGTTCAATGAATTCGTGCTAATAACATTGCCATTAGCACGCAAATAAAGTTCTATAGATTTTTTAATTATCACTTCGAACACTTCATATCCCGACTCAAGATAAATTCTATAAAGTTCTCTAATTTTTTTTGTTGTTTTCGATTATGCCTAACTAGTGAAAATAAAAACAAGAAACATCAACATGGAAAGTAAGCATGGAATTAACTAAGCAACATAAATAACAAGTATAATAGATACTATTTTTTGTGTTTTTGATATAAAGAAGCAAACAAGACAAAATAAAATAAAGTAAGCAAAACAATAACAAAGTAAAGAGATTGGAGATGAGAGACTCCCTTGCAGAAATCCTCTTTGTCCCCGGCAACGGTGCCAGAAAATCTTGCTGAGCGCAGATTGCCGTGGGAGTTGGAAATCTCTATGGTTTAACTTTTCTTCAAGTCCCAGGCAACGGCGCCAGAAAATCTTGAGGTTTCTCCGGTGATGGCGCCATACAATCTTGTTGGCAGTTGTTGTGGAAGCGGTTGGGAAACCCCAGGAGGAAGGTGTGATGAGCACAACAGCAAATTTTCCCTCAGTACAAAACCAAGGTTTAATCGACCAGTAGGAGAAAGGCGTGACTTATAAAGGTGTTGCTAGCTGACTAGTGGCAGGGCGCACCACCGGCGTCAGCAACAACATGGAACCTGCACACAACACAATCAAAGTAGTTTTCCCCAACTTACAGTGAGGTTGTCAATCTCACTGGTTTCCTGAACACAAAGGATTAGACGTATCGAGTGGAAAGAGATGTTTGCAGTAATTAAAGAGAACAGAGCTTTGCAGTAAGTAACGGAGCAGGATTGCAGTGGTTAAATTTATCAGTGTAAAGGAAAGGACCGGGGTCCATAGTTCATGATACGTCTCCGACGTATCGATAATTTCTTATGTTCTATGCCATATTATTGATGATACCTACATGTTTTATGCACACTTTATGTCATATTCGTGCATTTTCTGGAACTAACCTATTAACAAGATGCCGAAGTGCCGCTTGTCGTTTTCTCGCTGTTTTTGGTTTCAGAAATCCTAGTAACGAAATATTCTCGAAATTGGACGAAACGAAGACCCAGGGGCCTATTTTTCCACGGAGTTTCCAGAAGACCGAAGCGCATACGAAGTGGGGCCACGAGGTGGCGACACCACAAGGCGGCGCGGCCAAGGGGGGCCCGCGCCGCCCTATGGTGTGGGCCCCTCGTCTGGCCCCTGACTCTGCCCTTCCGCCTACTTAAAGCCTCCGTCGCGAAACCCCGATGCGAAAAACCACGATACGGAAAACCTATCGAGACGCCGCCGCCGCCGATCCCATCTCGGGGGATCCTGGAGATCTCCTCCGGCACCCTGCCGGAGAGGGGATTCGTCTCCCGGAGGACTCTACACCGCCATGGTCGCCTCCGGAGTGATGAGTGAGTAGTTCACCCCTGGACTATGGGTCCATAGCAGTAGCTAGATGGTTGTCTTCTCCTCATTGTGCTTCATTGTTGGATCTTGTGAGCTGCCTAACATGATCAAGATCATCTATCTATAATACTCTATGTTGTGTTTGTCGGGATCCGATGGATAGAGAATACCATGTCATGTTAATTATCAAGTTATTACATATGTGTTGTTTATGATCTTGCATGCTCTCCGTTACTAGTAGAGGCTCGGCCAAGTTTTTGCTTTTAACTCCAAGAGGGAGTATTTATGCTCGATAGTGGGTTCATGCCCGCATTGACACCGGGACGATGTGACGAAAAGTTCTAAGGTTGTGTTGTGCTGTTGCCACTAGGGATAAAACATTGGCGCTATGTCCGAGGATGTAGTTGTTGATTACATTACGCACCATACTTAATGCAATTGTCTCGTTGTTAGCAACTTAATACCGGAGGGGGTTCGGATGATAACCTCGAAGGTGGACTTTTTAGGCATAGATGCAGCTTGGATGGCGGTCTATGTACTTTGTCGTAATGCCCAATTAAATCTCACTATACTTATCATGCCATGTATGTGCATTGTTATGCCCTCTCTATTTGTCAATTGCCCGACCGTAATTTGTTCACCCAACATGCTTTTATCTTATGGGAGAGACACCTCTAGTGAACTCGTGGACCCCGGTCCATTCTTTAATACTCGAAATACAAATCTGCTGCAATACTTGTTTTTACTATTTTCTCTACAAACAATCATCTTCCACACAATACGGTTAATCCTTTGTTACAGCAAGCCGGTGAGATTGACAACCTCACTCGTTTCGTTGGGGCAAAGTACTTTGGTTGTGTTGTGCAGGTTCCACGTTGGCGCCGGAATCCCCGGTGTTGCGCCGCACTACATCCCACCGCCATCAACCTTCAACGTGCTTCTTGGCTCCTCCCGGTTCGATAAACCTTGGTTTCTTTCCGAGGGAAAACTTGCTGCTGTGCGCATCATACCTTCCTCTTGGGGTTGCCCAACGAACATGTGAAATACACGCCATCAAGCTCTTTTTCTCGGCGCCGTTGCCGGGGAGATCAAGACACGCTGCAAGGGGAGTCTCCACTTCTCAACCTCTTTACTTTGTTTTTGTCTTGCTTTATTTTATTTACTACTTTGTTTGCTGCATTATATCAAAACACAAAAAAAATAGTTGCTAGTTTTACTTTATTTACTGTCTTGTTTGCTATATCAAAAAACACAAAAAAATTAGTTTACTTGCATTTACTTTATCTAGTTTGCTTTATTTACTACTGCTAAAATGGCCACCCCCGAAAATACTAAGTTGTGTGACTTCACTAGCACAAATAATAATGATTTCCTATGCACACCTATTGCTCCACCTGCTACTACAGCAGAATTCTTTGAAATTAAACCCGCTTTACTTAATCTTGTTATGCGAGAGCAATTTTCTCAGTGTTAGTTCCGATGATGCCGCTGCCCATCTCAATAATTTTGTTGAACTATGTGAAATGCAAAAATATAAAGATGTAGATGGTGACATTATAAAATTAAAATTGTTTCCTTTCTCATTAAGAGGAAGAGCTAAAGATTGGTTGCTATCTCTCGCCTAAGAATAGTATTGATTCCTGGACTAAATGCAAGGACGCTTTTATTGGTAGATATTATCCCCTGCTAAAATTATATCTTTGAGGAGTAGCATAATGAATTTTAAACAATTGGATACTGAACATGTTGCTCAAGCTTGGGAAAGAATGAAATCTCTGAGTTAAAAATTGCCCAACCCATGGATCGACTACTTGGATGATCATCCAAACCTTCTATGCAGGACTAAATTTTTCTTCGCGGAATTTATTTGATTCAGTTGCTGGAGGTACCTTTATGTCCATCACTCTTGGTGAAGCAACAAAGCTCCTTGACAACATGATGGTTAATTACTCTGAATGGCACACGGAAAGAGCTCCACAAGGTAAGAAGGTAAATTCTGTTGAAGAATCCTCTTCCTTGAATGATAAGGTTGATGCTATTATGTCTATGCTTGTGAATGGTAGGACTAATGTTGGTCCTAATAATTTTCCGTTAGCTTCATTGGTTGTTCAAAATTCTAGGCCATATCCTGCTAATGATAATTCTTATAGTAGACATGTTTCACCTAATGAGGAAAAGATGCTAGAAATTGAAAGATCCACCAAGAGCTTTATGCAATCACAATATGAGCAAAATAAATTGTTTATTAAAACTATGAATGAACAATCTACCTTGTTGAAGAAAATAGGAAATCAACTTGAAAATTTAAATATGGAGATTTCTGGGTTGCAAACTAAACTTGCAAATGCTGAAGACCGAATCTCATACATGCTTGCGTCACAATCTTCTTTAATTAATAAAATGGCTGCTAAACCTGAGGATATTGAAAATAAAATTGTTACTACAGCAAATGCCATCCAAGTTAGAATTAATGAGAATATAAGATTAATGGCTGAACTCGCGTGCTAGGTGGGATAGAGAAGAAAATGAAAAACTAGCTAAAAAGGAAAATGTAGCTAAAGTTTGGACTATTACCACCACTAGCAATGCTAATGATTCACATGTTGCTGCACCTCCTACTATCAATGGTAAAATAATTGGTGTTGGCAATGCTTCTACTCCTAGTGCAAAGCGCGCAAAATTACCCGAAACTGCTAAAACTACTGAAACCGCTTGTGATAAAACTACTTGAAATTTTTTCCAACCTTGGGGATGATAATCCCATTGCTTTAGATTGTAATGATTTAGATTTTGATGATTGCCACATCTCTGAAGTTATAAAGTTCTTGCAAAAACTTGCTAAAAGTCCTAATGCTAGTGCTATAAACTTGGCTTTCACAAAACATATTACAAATGCTCTCATAAAAGCTAGAGAAGAGAAACTAAAACTTGAAACTTCTATTCCTAGAAAGCTAGAGGATGGTTGGGAGCCCATCATTAAAATGAGGGTCAAAGATTTTGATTGTAATGCTTTATTTGATCTTGGTGCAAGTATTTCTGTTATGCCTAAA
Organism: Lolium rigidum; assembly: GCF_022539505.1. Classification (NCBI taxonomy): domain Eukaryota; kingdom Viridiplantae; phylum Streptophyta; class Magnoliopsida; order Poales; family Poaceae; genus Lolium; species Lolium rigidum. Next base: position 159,463,405 of record NC_061508.1, read on the forward strand.
AAAGTCTATGATATGCTTGACTTGCCACCATTGAAAAATTGTTATCCGGATGTTAATCTCGCCGATAATGCTAAAAAGAAACCTTTGGGGAGAGTTGATAATGTTCATATTATGGTTAACAATAACCTTGTCCCCGTTGATTTTGTTGTCTTGGATATTGAATGCAATGCATCTTGCCCCATTATATTGGGAAGACCTTTTCTTCGAACCGTTGGTGCCACTATTGATATGAAGGAAGGTAATATTAAATATCAATTTCCTCTCAAGAAAGGTATGGAACACTTCCCTAGAAAGAGAATGAAGTTACCTTATGATTCTATCATTAGAACAAATTATGATGTTGATGCTTCATCTCTCGATGTTACTTGAGTTACACTTTCTGCGCCTAGCTGAAAGGCGTTAAAGAAAAGCGCTTATGGGAGACAACCCATGTTTTTACTACAGTACTTTATTTTATATTTGTGTCTTCGAAGTTGTTTACTACTGTAGCAACCTCTCCTTATCTTAGTTTTATGTTTTGTTGTGCCAAGCAAAGTCTTTGATAGAAAAGTAAGTACTAGATTTGGATTACTGCGCAGTTCCAGATTTCTTTGCTGTCACGAATCTGGGTCTGTCTCCCTGTAGGTAGCTCAGAAAATTAAGCCAATTTACGAGCATGATCCTAAGATATGTACGCAACTTTCATTCAATTTGAGCATTTTCATTTGAGCAAGTCTGGTGGCCTAATAAAATCCATCTTTACGGACTGTTCTGTTTTGACAGATTCTGCCTTTTATTTTGCATTGCCTCTTTTGCTATGTTGGATGAATTTCTTTGATCCACTAATGTCCAGTAGCTTTATGAAATGTCCAGAAGTGTTAAGAATGATTGTGTCACCTCTGAACATGTGAATTTTTATTATGCACTAACCCTCTAATGAGTTGTTTCGAGTTTGGTGTGGAGGAAGTTTTCAAGGATCAAGAGAGGAGTATGATGCAATATGATCAAGGAGAGTGAAAGCTCTAAGCTTGGGGATGCCCGGTGGTTCACCCCTGCATATTTTAAGAAGACTCAAGCGTCTAAGATTGGGGATGCCCAAGGCATCCCCTTCTTCATCGACAACATTATCAGGTTCCTCCCCTGAAACTATATTTTTATTCCGTCACATCTTATGTACTTTGCTTGGAGCGTCGGTTTGTTTTTGTTTTTTTGTTTTTGTTTGAATAAAATGGATCCTAGCATTCACTTTATGGGAGAGAGACACGCTCCGCTGTAGCATATGGACAAATATGTCCTTAGGCTCTACTCATAGTATTCATGGCGAAGTTTCTTCTTCGTTAAATTGTTATATGGTTGGAATTGGAAAATGCTACATGTAGTAACTCTAAAATGTCTTGGATAATTTGATACTTGGCAATTGTTGTGCTCATGTTTAAGCTCTTGCATCATATACTTTGCACCCATTAATGAAGAAATACTTAGAGCTTGCTAATTTGGTTTGCATATTTGGTTTCTCTAGAGTCTAGATAACATCTAGTATTGAGTTTTGAACAACAAGGAAGACGGTATGGAGTCTTATAATATTTACCATATGTCTTTTATGTGAGTTTTGCTGTACCGTTCATCCTTGTGTTTGTTTCAAATAACCTTGCTAGCCTAAACCTTGTATCGAGAGGGAATACTTCTCATGCATCCCAAATACTTGAGCCAACCACTATGCCATTTGTGTCCACCATACCTACCTACTACATGGTATTTATCCGCCATTCCAAAGTAAATTGCTTGAGTGCTACCTTTAAAATTCCATCATTCACCTTTGCAATATATAGCTCATGGGACAAATAGCTTAAAAACTATTGTGGTATTGAATATGTACTTATGCACTTTATCTCTTATTAAGTTGCTTGTTGTGCGATAACCATGTTTCTGGGGACGCCATCAACTATTCTTTGTTGGATATCATGTGAGTTGCTATGCATGTCCGTCTTGTCCGAAGTAAGAGAGATCTACCACCTTCATGGTTGGAGCATGCATATTGTTAGAGAAGAACATTGGGCCGCTAACTAAAGCCATGATTCATGGTGGAAGTTTCAGTTTTGGACATATATCCTCAATCTCATATGAGAATAATAATTGTTGCCACATGCTTATGCATTAAAGAGGAGTCCATTATCTGTTGTCCATGTTGTCCCGGTATGGATGTCTAAGTTGAGAATAATCAAAAGCGAGAAATCCAAAATGCGAGCTTTCTCCTTAGACCTTTGTACAGGCGGCATGGAGGTACCCCATTGTGACACTTGGTCAAAACATGTGCATTGCAAAGATCCGGTAGTCCAAGCTAATTAGGACAAGGTGCGGGCACTATTAGTATACTATGCATGAGACTTGCAACTTGTAAGATATAATGTACATAACTCATATGCTTTATTACTACCGTTGACAAAATTGTTTCATGTTTTCAAAATAAAAGCTCTAGCACAAATATAGCAATCGATGCTTTCCTCTTTGAAGGACCATTCTTTTACTTTTATGTTGAGTCAGTTCACCTATCTCTCTTCACCTCAAGAAGCAAACACTTGTGTGAACTGTGCATTGATTCCTACATACTTGCATATTGTACTTGTTATATTACTCTATGTTGACAATTATCCATGAGATATACATGTTACAAGTTGAAAGCAACCGCTGAAACTTAATCTTCCTTTGTGTTGCTTCAACACCTTTACTTTGATTTATTGCTTTATGAGTTAACTCTTATGCAAGACTTATTAATACTTGTCTTGAAGTACTATTCATGAAAAGTCTTTGCTTTATGATTCACTTGTTTACTCATGTCATTACCATTGTTTTGATCGCTGCATCCACTACATATGTTTACAAATAGTATGATCAAGGTTATGATGGCATATCACTTCAGAAATTATCTTTGTTATCGTTTTACCTGCTCGGGACGAGCAGAACTAAGCTTGGGGATGCTTGATACGTCTCCGACGTATCGATAATTTCTTATGTTCTATGCCATATTATTGATGATACCTACATGTTTTATGCACACTTTATGTCCTATTCGTGCATTTTCTGGAACTAACCTATTAACAAGATGCCGAAGTGCCAGTTCTGTTTTCTGCTGTTTTTGGTTTCAGAAATCCTAGTAACGAAATATTCTCGGAATTGGACGAAACGAAGACCCGGGGGCCTATTTTTCCACGGAGCTTCCGAGAAGACCGAAGAGCATACGAAGTGGGGCCACGAGGTGGCGACACCACAAGGCGGCGCGGCCAAGGGGGCCCGCGCCGCCCTATGGTGTGGGCCCCTCGTCGGCCCCCGACTCGCCCTTCCGCCTACTTAAAGCCTCCGTCGCGAAACCCCTGATGCGAAAAACCATGATACGGAAAACCTTACTGAGACGCCGCCGCCGATCCCATCTCGGGGGATCCTGGAGATCTCCTCCGGCACCCTGCCGGAGAGGGGATTCATCTCCCGGAGGACTCTACACCGCCATGGTCGCCTCCGGAGTGATGAGTGAGTAGTTCACCCCTGGACTATGGGTCCATAGCAGTAGCTAGATGGTTGTCTTCTCCTCATTGTGCTTCATTGTTGGATCTTGTGAGCTGCCTAACATGATCAAGATCATCTATCCGTAATACTCTATGTTGTGTTTGTCGGGATCCGATGGATAGAGAATACCATGTCATGTTAATTATCAAGTTATTACATATGTGTTGTTTATGATCTTGCATGCTCTCCGTTACTAGTAGAGGCTCTGGCCAAGTTTTTGCTTTTAACTCCAAGAGGGAGTATTTATGCTCGATAGTGGGTTCATGCCCGCATTGACACCGGGACAGGTGACGGAAAGTTCTAAGGTTGTGTTGTGTCTGTTGCCACTAGGGATAAAACATTGGCGCTATGTCCGAGGATGTAGTTGTTGATTACATTACGCACCATACTTAATGCAATTGTCTGTTGTTAGCAACTTAATACTCGGAGGGGTTCGGATGATAACTCTGAAGGTGGACTTTTTAGGCATAGATGCAGTTGGATGGCGGTCTATGTACTTTGTCGTAATGCCCAATTAAATCTCACTATACTTATCATGCCATGTATGTGCATTGTTATGCCCTCTCTATTTGTCAATTGCCCGACTGTAATTTGTTCACCCAACATGCTTTTATCTTATGGGAGAGACACCTCTAGTGAACTGTGGACCCCGGTCCATTCTTTAATACTTGAAATACAAATCTGCTGCAATACTTGTTTTTACTATTTTCTCTGCAAACAATCATCTTCCACACAATACGGTTAATCCTTTGTTACGGCAAGCCGGTGAGATTGACAACCTCACTGTTTCGTTGGGGCAAAGTACTTTGGTTGTGTTGTGCAGGTTCCACGTTGGCGCCGGAATCCCTGGTGTTGCGCCGCACTACATCCCGCCGCCATCAACCTTCAACGTGCTTCTTGGCTCCTCCTGGTTCGATAAACCTTGGTTTCTTTCTGAGGGAAAACTTGCTGCTGTGCGCATCATACCTTCCTCTTGGGGTTGACCAACGAACGTGTGAAATACACGCCATCAGTTCACTACAGGTATCTCTCCATAAAGATAAATAACATGCTGGGTGAACAAATTACAGCTGGACATACATGACAAGATGATTACTATGAGATTTGTTTGGGCATTACAACATAATACATAGACCATAATCCAACTGTGTCTATGACTAATAATCCACCTTCTGGTTATCGTCCGAACCCCTTTCAGTATTAAGTTGTAAGCAACAGATTATCACATTAAGCAATGTGTGTAAAGTAAACAACAGAATTACCCTCGGATAAAACATTGTTGTTTTCTCCCTAGTAGCAACAACAAATATACAATCTTAGAAGTTATTGTCACTCTCCCAGATTACTAAAGGCATGAACCTACAATCGAGCATAAATACCTCATCTTGGAGTCACAAGCATCTACTTGGTCAGAGTATCTACTAGCAACGGAGAGCATGCAATATCACAAATAACATATGACATGAATATATAATCGACCTCAACATACTATACAATATTCATCGGATCCCAGCAAACACAACATGTAGGATTACATAAGGATGATCTTGATCATGTAGGGCAGCTCAAAAGATCTAAACATGAAGAACGAATTGGAGAAGACAACCATCTAGCTATTGCTATGGACCCATAGTCCAGGGATGAACTACTCACGCATAATTTCGGAGGCGGACATGGCGATGTAGATGCCTCCGACGATGATTTCCCCCTCTGGCAGAGTGCCGGGAAGAGCTTTAGAACCCCTCGAGATGGGTTCTGCAATGGAGGCCGCGACGGAACTTTTCATGGATGGAGGCTCAGGTATCCAGGCTTTTCCCGAGATCATGAATAAATAGGAGGAGGGGCGATGTCGGTGGAGGCCAGGGGCCCACACCACCCCTAGGCGTGGGCCAGGGCCAGGTCGCGCCTAGGGTAGGTGTGGCCGCCCTGCTGCCCCTCTCCGACTCCCCACTGGACTCTCTCTTCGTTACGGTAAAATATTGACTTCGACTTTTGTTTCGTCCAATTGCGAGAATATTTCTTGTACAACTTTTCTGAAATACAGAAACAACAGAAACAGGAAACTGGCACTGTGGCATCTTGTTAATAGGTTAGTGCCGAAAATCATATAAAAGTGCATCGAAGTGTAAGCAAAATATATATAAATTGGTGTAAAACAAGCATGGAGCATCAAATATTATAGATACGTTTGAAATGTATCAATACTCAAAAGAATGGATGTAACATTAAGAAACAAAATCTGTCCAAAATTTTTGCTGCAGCAAAACTGAACTTTTTCGACCACTTAGACATGTCAGGAATTTTAGCCAATTTTTTTTCATATATAGGATTAAAATTTACATCTACTGTGAATCTATCAAGATTTTAGGTGTTATCAAAAAATCATACAAATCGTGCACTAAAAAGTACAGCGTAGGAATCGACAACTCCATATTTTGTTTGCCACTTTTATCATCCAAATGGGTAAAAATTTGGTACTTTATTTAGACACCAGAGAGTAAAATAAAATAAAACCAACATGCTACAACATGCATGTAGAAATTTAAAAAAAAATCTCGATTTGCCTTCCATAAAGCGCTTTCTTTATAGCCATATAGCTAGGCTTACTTACTTGGATCAAGTGGTATGGAGATCATGTGGTAGCTTAAATCTTGGTGATAACTCCTTCTTCCTTGGAAAGTGCTCCATAAATTTCTTGTGTGGTAATTGGAATTTGACATTCCCTTCTTTTGAATCAATGATAGTTCCTATTGTTCTCAAAAATGGTCTTCCAAGAATTATAGGACTAGAGGTATTGCTACCCATGTCCATGACAATAAAATCAATAGGTACATATGTCATATGAAATTCAACCATAACATCATTAACTCTTCCTAATGCCTTTTTGGTTGAATCATCAACAAATAAAAGATCAATGGAGCATTTTTTCATATTTTTAAGATTAAGCAAATCAAATAGCTCCTTAGATATAACTGAGACACTAGATCCTAAGTCTAGAATAGCATGATGTGTCTTGGAGACCCGACCAAGAACAAGGACGAGGAGGAGTAGTCGTCGGTGCCTAGCTAGGCTAGGGTTTGGAGGCCTTGGAGACCAGTTTTAATTTTTCTTATGTTTCTTCCTTTTTAGCCCATAAAATTATGTTGTTTCATCAGCAAAAAGTCGACTGTTGGGCCAACCCCGACCCAAGCAGACAAATGAGGCTAGGAAGTCATTTTGGTCTTTGCGGCCCGACACAAATTAACCGAAGTGCACACTTTTACATCGGGTCGGGCAGCCATTTTAATGTCTGTTTTGCGTCGAACCGATAGAAATGTTCTTGCTACTCCATCGGCTCAGGGGGTGGTACAGATGATGGAGCTGGTGGATCACCCCAGTCAACTAGCTTCAGAAACTAGGAGCATCTCCACCATCGGTTTGCCAGGGTTTCGAATTTTTTTGAGGATCGGGTCCATAGTATCCGCTTCAAGTCAACCTGGCCTTCGCCGTGGTCGTGCCACACAAAAAAGGTTTCTTCATAAAATGGAGAGGCTGGTGTGGTCCCGAGATCTAAGTGTCATTGTAGGTGCGCCTATCAACCCAAATCCGCGTATACCTTGGGGGATAGAGATACTGAAAAAGTGGCAGTCAAGCTCGGAGGTTGCAGCCTCGCGCACGCACGTCAAGGGCTGCAGGCAGTGGTTGTGGAGGCTACCGCTGACCAGCCGGCTATGCACAGTTCGGCTAACACGCCGGTCAGCAACACCAGTTCACCGCTGCCTTCATCGACTACCGCAACAAAGGTTTTGTCTCCGATGTTGCACCTACTCCAGGGCTGGGCCGACAAAATCCGGGGTCCCACGCGAAACCCTAAAATGGGCTCCTATTTCATTAGGAAAATATAATTAATTAACAATTATAATATATATGTGTCTTAGATGGACGTTCAAAGTGAAGAACTACTATCAAACTACTATCGACACTTCAAGATTCTAAGCTGTGGTAAGATCGTCTTAAAATTTGTTTTAAGAGGAAACATCTAGCTTAAAACCCCAACAGCACCGATGGTCCTACCAAATAAGACCTAATTCTAATGATTTTGATGCATTTAAACTGTAATAGGAAAATAATTTTCCATAATCTCATTAGCTGATAGCATGTAAAGCTATCCCAATAAATATATTATATAGAGAAACACATTATAAGAACTATCCCCATAAGAGGAATACACTATCGCTATATGAAATTTACCTCAATCTCTATAAATCAAGATCAATGTAATTAATTGTTTGATTTGAATATGTGAAGTCAAGATATTGTAGTACATACTTTCAAATATGTTTAAGACTTGAAATAGATTTTTTTTTCAAAAGTAGTTATAGCGTGATTCATGCATGCAACTTCTCTAAGTTTTATTCAATGCTAATAAAAATAACTAATCAAGCATGATTTATCATAGGCATAGTTTTTTCTTCTTTTTTCGAAATGGGAAAAAATCACCCCAGCTTCTGCATCCAAGGGATGCACACGACTTTTTTTATTAGATTATTCGCAACATCTTACAAGAGCAATACAAAGATCAAACTTGAAGCCACCTCGCTAAACCTACAGAGGGATGAAGGGGGTGACAATACACCAACTCACATCATCCAAACAACCAAATGCCTTCCCAAGCCACCCAATAGCATCATGAGAAGCACATCCAGTCAAGCAGACCCTCAGCGCACGCCAACACACACGCCACAGAAATTGCTACCGCCGCCTTCCTCGCACCCATCTTCAAGAGGGATCACCGCATTGACCTTGCCAGACCTGCCGTCGATGTCACTGATACGTCCAATTTGCATCACTATTTTATATCATAATTTGCTGTTATTCATTGATATATTTCATATTGGGACACAATACTTATGTTATTTTATCTATTTTGCATGTTTCATGATTATTTGGAGATTGAGCACCGGAGCCAGGATTCTGCTGGAAAAAGCACCATCAGGATGCGATATTTCGGAAGATCAACTGTGGAAGGAAGTTTTACAGAAAATCCTATTTTTCCATATGACGGAGGAAGCCGGAAGGGGGAGCCAGCTGGACCCAGGGTGGGCCCACACCATAGGGTGGCGCGGCCCATGGCCTGGCCGCGCCACCATGTGGTGTGGGGCCCCCTCGGCCTCTTTCGCCTCCTTTTCTTCGCGAAACCCTTCGTCCCGAAGACCTAAGCCACGAGAGGAATCCTCACGAAGGGTTACGGCCGCCTCGCGGGGCGGAGAACACCGAGAGAGAAAAGAGCTCTCCGGCGGGCAGGAATCCGCCGGGGAAATTCCCTCCCGGAGGGGGAAATCGACGCCATCGTCACCGCCAACGAGCTGGACATCATCTCCATCACCATCATCATCATCTCCACCATCATCACCGCCATCTCCACCGCTGGTCATCGTCACCGCTGTAGCAATTTGGGTTTGATCTTGATTGTTTGATAGGGGAAACTCTCCCGGTACTGATTTCTACTTGTTGTTTATGCTATTGAGTGAAACCATTGAACCAAGGTCTATGTTCAGATTGTTATTCATCATCATATCACCTCTGATCATGTTCCATATGATGTCTCGTGAGTAGTTCGTTTAGTTCTTGAGGACATGGGTGAAGTCTAATTGTTAGTAGTGAACTATGGTTGAGTAATATTCAATGTTATGATATTTAAGTTGTGGTGTTATTCTTCTAGTGGTGTCGTGTGAACGTCGACTACACGACACTTCACCATTTATGGGCCTAGGGGAATGCATCTTGTACTCGTTTGCCAATTGCGGGGTTGCCGGAGTGACAGAAACCTAAACCCCCGTTGGTATATCGATGCAGGAGGGATCGCGGGATCTCAGAGTTTAAGGCTGTGGTTAGATTTATCTTAATTACTTTCTTGTAGTTGCGGATGCTTGCAAGGGGTATAATCACAAGTATGTATTAGTCGGGAAGGGCGGTACATTAGCATAGGTTCACCCACACAACACTTATCAAAACAATGAAGATTAATCAGTTGTATGTAGCGAAAGCACTAGACTAAAATCCCGTGTGTCCTCGAGAACGTTTGGTCATTATAAGTAAACAAACCGGCTTGTCCTTTGTGCTAAAAAGGATTGGGCCACTCGCTGCAATTATTTCTCTCGCATTTTACTTACTTGTACTTTATTCATACGTTACATCAAAACCCCCGAATACTTGTCCGTGAGCATTTACGAGTGAATCCTTCATCAAAACTGCTTGTCAACACCTTCTGCTCCTCGTTGGGATCGACATTCTTACTTATCGAAGATACTACGATACACCCCCTATACTTGTGGGTCATCAAGACTATTTTCACGGCGCCGTTGCCGGGGAGTGAAGCGCTATTGGTAAGCGGAATTGGTAAGGAAAACCTTTACTCGTTTGTGCTGATTTTATTTCTGCCTGCTGCTATAAGTCATTATGGAGAGATCTTCTCTTCAATTTCTATTTGGGAAATCTACTACTACTGCAACGGTAGTGGATGAGGCGCCAGGTGAGGAAGTAATACCATATAAAATACCTACGAAAATTATTGAACATGTTATGGATAACCGCTATGAAGGGGATGGAGCTGTCCATCCTAGTGATCATTCTCTGTTTTTGCATGAATTATGCGGGTTATTCAAATGTGCAGGTATTGCTATGAATGAAGTTAGGAAGAAACTATTCTCTATATCGGCTGTACGGTAAAGCGGCGCATTGGTATAAATTGTTGAAGAATGGTGATTCTCTTGATTGGGAGGACATTGTGCCTTTATTTTATTCCAAATTTTATCCTCCAAGTGAAATTCACAAAGATCGGAACCACATATATAATTTCTGGCCTCATGATGGAGAGAGTATTGCCCAAGCTTGGGGGAGATTGAAGTCTTTAATGCTCAAATGCCCCATTCATGTGCTTCCTGGTAATATTATTATTGATAATTTCTATGCAAGACTTTCTTTTCAAGACAAGACCTTGCTGGATACCTCTTGTTCTGGATCCTTTGCACGCAATAAGGAAGAGTTTAAAAGGGACCTTCTTGATCGGATCCAAGAAAATACTGAAGGTTGGGAGAATGACAAAGATAGAGAGTCAGGTATAATTTATGATTATAAATGCATTGAAGATTTTATGAATACTGATAAATTTCGTAATATGAGTGCTATATATGGTCTTGATTCTCAAGTTGCTGCAAACCTTTATAAAGCTTTTGCCTCTCATTATGAATTGCCTAAGAAGAATTTTGATAAGTATCATGAACCGTACAAAGATAAAATTGATCCATCTATTAATAAATGTGTTGTAGTTGAAGCTGCTGATCGTGTTATTCATAGAAGCTTATATTGAAAAAACTCCTTTTCCTGCTAAAATGAAAGAGTACTCTGTTATAAATAGTGCGGTTCATAAAAGTGAAAAGAAACCTAGAGAACCTGAAGAACAAATAAAAGTTGAACCTGCTGTTGCCATAGTTAAAGATCTTGTGACTGAAAATGTAGAGGATGGTGATACGTCTCCGACGTATCGATAATTTCTTATGTTCTATGCCATATTATTGATGATACCTACATGTTTTATGCACACTTTATGTCATATTCGTGCATTTTCTGGAACAAACCTATTAACAAGATGCCGAAGTGCCAGTTCTTGTTTTTCTTTGTTTTTGGTTTCGAAATCCTAGTAACGAAATATTCTCGGAATTGGACGAAACGAAGACCCGGGGGCCTATTTTTCCACGGAGCTTCCGGAAGACCGGAGAACATACGAAGTGGGGCCACGAGGTGGCGACACCACATGGCGGCGCGGCCAAGGGGGGCCGCGCCGCCCTATGGTGTGGGCCCCTCGTCGGGCCCCCGACTGCCGCCCTTCCGCCTACTTAAAGCCTCCGTCGCGAAACCCCCGAGGCGAAGAACCACGATACGGAAAACCTTCCGGAGCCGCCGCCATCGCGAAGCCAAGATGCGGGGGACGGGAGTCTCTGTTCCGGCACCCTGCCGGAGCGGGGAAGTGCCCCCGGAAGGCTTCTCCATCGACACCGCTGCCATCTCCACCGCCATCTTCATCACCGCTGCTGCTCCCATGAGGAGGAGTAGTTCTCCATCGAGGCTCGGGGCTGTACCGGTAGCTATGTGGTTCATCTCTCTCCTATGTGCTTCAATACAATAATCTCATGAGCTGCCTTACATGATTGAGATTCATATGATGATGCTTGTAATCTAGATGTCATTATGCTAGTCAAGTGAGTTTTACTTATGTGATCTCCGGAGACTCCTTGTCCCACGTGTGTAAAGGTGACGAGTGTGTGCACCGTGTGGGTCTCTTAGGCTATATTTCACAGAATACTTACTCACTGTTATGAATGGCGTAGTGAAGTGCTTATTTATATCTCTTTATGATTGCAATGTGTTTTGTATCACAATTTATCTATGTGCTACTCTAGCAAAGTTATTAAAGTAGTTCTATTCCTCCTGCACGTGTGTAAAGGTGACAGTGTGTGCACCGTGTTAGTACTTGGTTTATGCTATGATCATGATCTCTTGTAGATTGCGAAGTTAACTATTGCTATGATAATATTGATGTGATCTATTCCTCCTACATATGCATGAAGGTGACGAGTGTGCATGCTATGTTAGTACTTGGTTTAGTCTTTTGATCTATCTTACACTAAAGGTTACTAAAATATGAGCATTATTGTGGAGCTTGTTAACTCCGGCATTGAGGGTTCGTGTAATCCTACGCAATGTGTTCATCATCCAACAAGAGTGTAGAGTATGCATTTATCTATTACTGTTATGTGATCAACGTTGAGAGTGTCCACTAGTGAAAGTCTAATCCCTAGGCCTTGTTCCTAAATATTGCTATCGCTGCTTGTTTCTTGTTTTACTTGCGTTACTACTGCTGCATTACTACTTGCTTGTTTCTTGTCTCGGGCAAAGCACTTTTCCGGTGCCGTTGCTACTACTTATTCATACCACCTGTATTTCACTATCTCTTCGCCGAACTAGTGCACCTATTAGGTGTGTTGGGGACACAAGAGACTTCTTGCTTTGTGGTTGCGGGGTTGCATGAGAGGGATATCTTTGACCTCTTCCTCCCGAGTTCGATAAACCTTGGGTGATCCACTTAAGGGAAACTTGTTGCTTGTTCTACAAACCTCTGCTCTTGGAGGCCCAACACTTGTCTACAAGAATAGAAGATCCCGTAGACATCAAGCACTTTTACAGGCGCCGTTGCCGGGGAGGAAAGGTAAAAAGGCACTCATACTCCGGTCCCGGGTAACGAGTACTTTTCAGCGCCATTGTATTTGTGCTCGAAGCTATTTCCTTTAGATCCTGCAATTGCATCTTTTTGTTTCTTGTTTACACTAGTTTGGCATAATGGACAACAATGAGCTTCTTATTCTATTTCCTGATTTAAAACATGGATTGTTTGATGCGAAAATTAAAAAACCTATGAAATCTTATTTGCATGCTTGGTAGTAATATTAGTATGAACGCTTTGAACACCATTGTTGATAATAATATAGAAAGTTCTAAGCTTGGGGAAGCTGGTTTTCATGATCTTTTTAGTCCCCCAAGCATTGAGGAGAAAATTTTCTTTGATGATACTTTGCCTCCTATTTCTGATGATTATAATGATAGTGGTCTTTTGGTGCCACCTACTATGGACAGTAAATTTTATTGTGATTATACTATGCCTCCTACACTTGATGAGAATAATAATGATAGCTACTTTGTTGAATTTGCTCCCACTATTACTAATAAAATTGATTATGCCTATGTGGAGAGTAATAATTTTATGCATGAGACTCATGATAAGAATGCTTTATGTGAAAGTTATATTGTTGAGTTTGCTCATGTTGCT
>NC_061508.1:159476903-159528861 GCF_022539505.1 Lolium rigidum
ATTATTTGGAATTGTTTAAAAGGGTTTGAATTAATAGGGCCGGCGGGAAATGAAGCCGGGCCAGATTCGAATTAAAACAGCCCAGTCCAGCCCACCACGGTCCACAGACGCGTGGGCTGCCTGACAGCAGGGGGCCCGCCTGTCATCGGCTCTTAAACACCGAATCGGTACCGGCTATCGTGGATCGTAGGATTAGAACGCGGATCGACGACGCTCGTTCGTCGTCGTCGACGATGAGAGAAGCTCACCGGCGCGGCGGCAGTAGGGGGTCGGAGGGCGATCCGTGGGTCTGGCGATCGGCGGCGGTGTTCCGTTCGAGGTTGTCGAGGACGAGGAAGAAGCCTGTAGCAGTGGCGTCGCTCGGGGAGGCTCCAGTCGACTGCGATTGCACCAGGGCTTCCGCGGCTCCGATCGATCGATTGGGGCTGCTCCGGCGTCGATCGAGGTAGCTACTGGGTGGAGGAGAGGCAGTGGAGGATGGGGAACGAGATGGTGTGCTCAGCTTCGTCCAGGGAACGCGGTATTTATAGATGGCAAGGGTGCTGCGGGGCGCGGGCGAGGTCAACGGCGAAGTCGTCGTTCCAGGGCGACGAAGGAGCGAGGAAGGTGCGCAGGAGGTAGGCGACGTCACGGCGGTCCTTGGAGCATTAATGGCATGGTACGGTGAGGCGTACGACGGTCGGGCGATGGCGTGTACTGGCGCGGATGCGGCGGGATTCCGTCCTTGTCTCCGGCGGCGGCGGGCAAGGGCAGTGGTCGCGCGCGTGTCTGGCGCGTCCGTGGTGGCATGGTGATGCTCACGGCGTCGAGAGGAGGTACAGGGCGTGGCCGAGGTGGTGGCGCGGCGCGTGTCCAGTGGTGCCCGTACGTGCACTGCTGCGACGTCAGCGGCATGTCCTGGCCGTCCTGGGCGTCGCGTTCCTGGCGTGTCTGGTGCACGATATTGTCGAGGGCCGGGTCGATCAGGCTCAGGAGAATGTGAGGAATATTGTTGACATGGTGGCCAGGGTGGTAGACGATGGAGAGGAGGGGAGGTGCGGCATGGCCGGCATGGTCATGCTCATGCATGCTAGCTTTGGCTCCTCCTCTTAGGGTTACTATGCATGGGCTAGGGTGAGAGAAGTCAAGGGGGCCATGTGGATGGATTTGGGGCAGGTTAGGGTAGTGTAGATCACTATTTGACATAGTGTCAAATAGTGCCATAATTGGAATTTGCAAGTTTGCCCAATTTTTGAGTGAGTTCAAAAGGTGGCACAATTTAAATTGTGTGTGTTTGGTTAAGTCCTAAATGACCAGAGAAGATGAGGTGTGGTGGTGGAAATTCCAAATTCAAAGTGTTGCAAAAATTGTTAAGTGTGAGATTGTTGAATATGTTAAAATGTTCCAACTTTGGATGAGCATAGCATTTGATCTAAAAAGAATTTGGCATGGTGATCTTTACAAAAAGTGTTCACCTTGATGTTGTCTTGGATGAGGTGCAAGGAATTGAGGAAGTTTAGTTTGAAAATCTTGAGATACAAGGGCTCAAAGTAGTGACCAGATTATAAAAGACAGATTTGACCATTATTGTATGTGAGCCAATTTTGAGTTTGAAATTCATTTGAATTGTGTTTCTTTGATTCCAAAAGTTGTAATAAGTGTTTAGTATCATTATTCAACTCTTGGTGAAGGCCAAATTGGTCTAGGTCAAATATTTGGAAAAATGGCATAAACCATATGTGAGGGTTTTTGTGAATTTCTAACTATTTATTCTTTTATTTTTCTTGGCCTCACTTTGACAAGGGTGAGGTTTATTTGGTGTTAGAATAAGTTGAGTGAAAGGTTCACACCATTTTAGGACAATGTGAGTGACTAGGTCAAGATTTATTATTTTGGCTAAGTGCCACATATACCTTTATGCATATGTTTGATTTTATTTTAATTCTCACTTAAATTGGTTGGTAAGTACTTGGTTGAGTGTGTTGAGGTATTTCCAATCATCTACACAAGGTAAGCAAACCAAGTTTTAGTTTTTACACAAAGTAGCCATGGGCTTGCATATGTCCCTTTTTCTTATTTAAGATCACCTCTTCTTATTTTGGTTTTTCAAAGATTTGTGACAAGAGAGATGAGGTCTAGGGTTTAGTGGGGTTCACAATGGTTCACCACCATTTAGCAAAAACAATAAAGGTAGGGTTCAAGATTTACCTATTAGGGCTATAGGCCTATATATGTTTTTTTTTCTTTATTTTGATTTCTCAAAATAGATTCATTTGTATTTGAGAAGATCAAGGTTTAGGGTTTTTCTTATTTGATTTCTTTCTCTTTTATTTTATTGGGTTTGTGATCTTCACTTGATTACTTTAGGGTTTTAGGGTTTATCACATAAGCATAATAACACTCATCATGGCAAAACACAAGTGTTAGGTATGAGCACTATGCATAGCACTCTAAATAAAAAAGTTTTTGTTGGTTCTTATTTTTGGAAAAAGGAAATTCATTTTTCTCTTTGTTTTGAAATTTGGGGTGTTACACAATACTTATGTTATTTCATCTATTTTGCATGTTTCATGATTATTTGGAGATTGAGCACCGGAGCCAGGATTCTGCTGGAAAAAGCACCGTCAGGATGCGATATTTCGGAAGATCAACTGTGGAAGGAAGTTTTACAGAAAATCCTATTTTTCCAGATGACGGAGGAAGCCAGAAGGGGGAGCCAGCTGGACCCAGGGTGGGCCCACACCATAGGGTGGCGCGGCCCATGGCCTGGCCGCGCCACCATGTGGTGTGGGGCCCCTCGGCCTCTTTCGCCTCCTTTTCTTCGCGAAACCCTTCGTCCCGAAGACCTAAGCCACGGAGGAATCCTCACGAAGGGTTACAGCCGCCTCTGCGGGGCGGAGAACACCAGAGAGAAAAGAGCTCTCCGGCGGGCAGGAATCCGCCGGGGAAATTCCCTCCCGGAGGGGGAAATCGACGCCATCGTCACCGCCAACGAGCTGGACATCATCTCCATCACCATCATCATCATCTCCACCATCATCACCGCCATCTCCACCGCTGGTCATCGTCACCGCTGTAGCAATTTGGGTTTGATCTTGATTGTTTGATAGGGGAAACTCTCCCGGTACCGATTTCTACTTGTTGTTTATGCTATTGAGTGAAACCATTGAACCAAGGTCTATGTTCAGATTGTTATTCATCATCATATCACCTCTGATCATGTTCCATATGATGTCTCGTGAGTAGTTCGTTTAGTTCTTGAGGACATGGGTGAAGTCTAATTGTTAGTAGTGAACTATGGTTGAGTAATATTCAATGTTATGATATTTAAGTTGTGGTGTTATTCTTCTAGTGGTGTCGTGTGAACGTCGACTACACGACACTTCACCATTTATGGGCCTAGGGGAATGCATCTTGTACTCGTTTGCCAATTGCGGGGTTGCCGGAGTGACAGAAACCTAAACCCCCGTTGGTATATCGATGCGGGAGGGATCGCAGGATCTCGAGTTTAAGGCCGTGGTTAGATTTATCTTAATTACTTTCTTGTAGTTGCGGATGCTTGCAAGGGGTATAATCACAAGTATGTATTAGTCGGGAAGGGCGGTACATTAGCATAGGTTCACCCACACAACACTTATCAAAACAATGAAGATTAATCAGCCGTATGTAGCGAAAGCACTAGACTAAAATCCCGTGTGTCCTCGAGAACGTTTGGTCATTATAAGTAAACAAACCGGCTTGTCCTTTGTGCTAAAAAGGATTGGGCCACTCGCTGCAATTATTTCTCTCGCATTCTACTTACTTGTACTTTATTCATCTGTTACATCAAAACCCCCGAATACTTGTCTCGTGAGCATTTACGGTGAATCCTTCATCAAAACTGCTTGTCAACACCTTCTGCTCCTCGTTGGGATCGACATTCTTACTTATCGAAGATACTACGATACACCCCCTATACTTGTGGGTCATCAGTCACCATGACGCCAGACAACTCCACCATCCTGCACGTGTCCTGCGGTCCGCGCCCGTCTTCGATGCCCTGCAGCTCCACGCCGCCGAGAATCATCAACGTCAACGTGGTAGATGAACACCACTCCACCAAAGATCTGCCACCTTCTAGCCGCTGCTCCAAAAATGATGCCCCAAGAGGTAGAACGACGCAGGAAGCGCCATCATCATCCGATCCGGGAGACCCGATTCTAGGGTTCCCCCGGAGCAGCACGAGTGAGTAGCCGCAAACTGCGACGGCGATGCCTTCAAGAAGGAAGCGACGCTTAACGCCGCCATCGCACGCCAATCGTGGCACGGTTTTCACCGACAGCCGCTAGTCCCCAACTCGGCAAGAGCCAGCGTAGAGGCCAGCAAAGATGATGCCTTTGCAAGGGAACGACGCCAAGAGCCGCCGCCATCATCTGCCAAGAACGATGTCAAGGCGTGGTTTTCACTGGTGGCCCCTTCACCACTAGCTCATCGTCGACTAGATCTTCATCGCCGGAGTAGACCGATCTCGTGATCCGCCACCCCAGCAACCAGCCGACCACCTCCGGAGAAGGAGGAGGCTGCCACCACCATGCCAAGGACAGTCGCCCATGGCGTCCTCCTGCCTCGGAACGAACCCAAAAACCTGCACGAAGCCGGCATCATTGTGACCGCAGCAGTAAGATCGCAGCCCACCCGATCCCGCCAGACCCAGATCGGACCCGAACCACCGCCGCTGCCCGCCAAATGATGGAGATCCTCTCCCTCCTCTGGTCTCCGCCGCTCCATGGCACCGCCGTCGACAGCCCGATGCGGATCGGCGCCGCCGGAGACGCGAACACGCGCCCCCACGGATGTCGTGGCTGAGGAAGTCCGCCGCCGCCGCCACGCCTCCAGGGCTTTTCCCGGCGGCGCCTCAAGCCGCGGCGACGGGAGGAGGGGAGCCGCTGGGGAGGAGGAGGAGGGGAGTCGCTGGGGGGCCACCCGCCGCGCGGGTGCGGGAGGAGATGGGGTCTGGGTGCGGGAGGAGAAAGTTTCTATGTATGTAGATACATACCTTCAATCATAGGCATAGTTGATAGCATGTAAAGCTATCACAATAAGTATATTATGTAGAGAAGCCCATTATAAGAACTATCCCCATGAGAGGAATACAATATCGCTATATGAAATTTACCTCAATCTCTATAAATCAAGATCAATGTAATTAATTGTTTGATTTGAATATGTGAAGTCAAGATATTGTAGTACATACTTTCAAATATGTTTAAGACTTGAAATAGAAATTTATTTCAGAAGTAGTTATAGCGTGATTCATGCATGCAACTTCTCTGAGTTTTATTCAATGCTAATAAAAATAACTAAGCATGATTTATCATAGGCATAGTTGATAGCATGTAAAGCTATCCCAATAAGTATATTATGTAGAGAAGCCCATTATAAGAACTATCCCCATGAGAGGAATACACTATCGCTATATGAAATTTATCTCAATCTCTATAAATCAAGATCAATGTAATTAATTGTTTGATTTGAATATGTGAAGTCAAGATATTGTAGTACATACTTTCAAATATGTTTAAGACTTGAAATAGAAATTTATTTCAAAAGTAGTTATAGTGTGATTCATGCATGCAACTTCTATGAGTTTTATTCAATGCTAATAAAAATAAATAATCAAGCATGATTTATCAAAAGCATAGCATGGAATAGAAAAAAGTCGGAGAAAAGAAAAGAACAAAAATACAAGCCTTGCGCCTGAAGGAATCGAACCTTCAAAATCCTACTTCGTAACATACTAGCACGCCTGACCGTACAACCTCTTGAGCTACGGTGGTTTCAATACTTACTTCTAAATTACCGCTTTATATATACTCGATAGGAAAGGCCAACTTAGAAATTTTGCCCCCCCCCCCCCCCAATTTCTTGGCCCTGTGAGGCCGAACGGGCCGCACTCCCGTCAGTCCGGGCCTGGCCTACTCCAACTTCACCGCCCAAATAGCCGCACCAGTGATTCCTTCAAGTCCTACATCTACTCCTTCGCGTGAGTGGCGGAGAACAAAAAAATATTAAGGTAGGGCGAACCCTATAGCATAAAAAATTGCTCCAAACATCATAGAGTTTTACTAGATTTCTATGATCTCTTTGTGATCTTCATCTTAAAAACCATCATCTTTGGTTTCTTTATGGCTACAATATGTTTGTTTGATAAAATCCCCTTGTAAACTTTACCACACGCCCACCAGATCTTTTTCAAAGAAAATTCTTGCCTTCTCTTGCTCTTTCAAGTTATAATAATCATTCTTAATGCAATACCGGGACTTTGAGGACTTCCTTTTAATATTTGAGCTCCATGATGTTTTAATTTGTAGAAATCTAAAAATTGAAGAGAGGATAGAAAGTATGAGAGCCAACCCACATTAACTCTTATAGTAGTAGCAACTATACCTCAAAAATATAGAGCTAATGTTTTCTATTTTCTAGTAGGTGAAATAACAAAATTTCATTTGAGTAAATAGCAGGTTTATCCGTCATGCACGCACAAAACTTTAGAGTACCCGCAAAAGTTTGCTCAATCATGTAGTCCTATACAGATGGAACTACTTAACTAATTCAAATTAATTGAACCATATATTTTGGAAACACAAAGCCTACATCATGCTGTGGTGGTCATCGTGCATGTGTTTGTGGTCTTGGAATTTGGAACTAACGAAAGAAGACTAGTAACCAGGCCAGCGCTCCTCTAACTCGGGCCAAACAGGCCCAGTAGCAGCCCACCTCTTCCCTTCCTATTTCTTCCCCAAGCGCCCTGGAACAAGGGAACCAACTGACTAACTCACGGCCCGAGTAAAGCTGGATGTGAGGAAGGTTTTAGAGCGGTTTGTCACAATCTCAAGAGATGGAAAGAGGGAATTCTATCAAGTAAAATATGAGAAAATGCCAAGGTTCGGTGGTGCCTGTGAATTTGTTGGACACTCTCATTTGGAATTCGGAACTGGAGAACATGACGAAACCAAGTTGAAGTGGGGAGATTTTATGCAGGCTGAATGGTCTGCCTGGTATGGTCGTGGTATGGGTGAATCCCGTGGTGGATCCCGTGGTGGTCGAGCTGGTCGGTCTGATTCAGAGGGTAATGGAGAGGGACGGGGACGAGGCTTTACTGGGGCTCTTGGTAGAGGAGGCACGGTCCCCTGGCGTTTTAATGCTCTTGCTTATGCTGATGGGGTTTCTCGATCGGAGGATCCACTCGATGATACAACGACTAGCCCTGTAAAGAAGATTGATGAAGTGATGGAAGATAATGACTCTACAGAATCCAATATAAAGAGGAGGCTGGATATGAATCAACTGGAAGCGGTGGAAAATTTGGGGCTATATGAGGAGTATTCGGATGCAGCTATGGTGGGTGTGATTACAAACCCTCCTAGTATTCGCATTGAGAAGAATACAAACTCTAGAACTAAACGTTCTAATAAGGACAGAGCTAACTCCCCTTCCCTCGAATCGGTGGGCTCTTTTGAGGAGCATGTTCAGGCACAATGAAACTTCTATCTTGGAACTGTCACGACTTGGGAAACACCGCGGAATTTCATGCACTTCTGGATGTCCTTGCGCGTTATAATCCAGAGCTAATTTTCTTATCGGAGACACACCTAGATCGCTTTCCAGCTATTTGTTTACGTGCATAAAGATGGACTTTATGATTGTTCAACCAAATGATGGCCGTAAAGGAGGAGTCATTATGATGTGGAAGAATGAAGTCAAGTTATACCAAATTGAGTCTTGCCCCAGTTATATTGATATTCGCATTGAGGAGGAAGATAGTAAGATTTGGAGGT
The DNA here is from genome assembly GCF_022539505.1 of Lolium rigidum. NCBI lineage: Eukaryota > Viridiplantae > Streptophyta > Magnoliopsida > Poales > Poaceae > Lolium > Lolium rigidum. The sequence continues at coordinate 159,484,700 of NC_061508.1, forward strand.
TCACTGGTCTATATGGGGAATTTAAATGGGCAGAGAAACAAAAACCTTGGGATAGAATTTGGAAAATTCATTAGCACAATAATCTCCCTTGACTTATTATGGGAGACCTAAATGAAATCTTATATGCTCATGAAAAGGAAGGGGGTAGGATCCGCCCCTCAAGGTATATGAATGCTTTTCATGAAACTTTGGATACTTGTAATCTGGAGGATATTGGCTTTGTTGGAGACTCTTTTACTGGCATAGAGGGTATATGAGGGAGCATCTGGATAGGGCTCTGCAAAATCAAAGTTGGATCCAAATGCAAGACAAAGCTACATTGTTGCATCTGGAATACAATCATTCTAATCATCACCCCTTACTGATGGACACGAAGTATTATGTTGCTCCACCTGCGAGTGTTAGCCAGAAGCAGCGCAATTTTGAGGTGAAGTGGCTGAGAGAGGAGGGCTTTGCTGAGATCGTTGCAGATAGTTGGAATGCAGCTGATACAAGGCAGGGTCCGATCGACGTCCTTGATCGCTTAAAAACCATGCATGCTGGACTGCATGCATGGGATAGTCGGGTCCTCAAACAACCAAAAAAGCGACTCTAACAGGCCCAACGTGAGCTTGAAGTGGCCATGCGTGGCCCAATTAATCCTGAGAATCAACAGAGAAAAATTGAATTGGCCCAACAAATTGAACGGATGTTGGAACAGGAAGAAATTCAATGGTGTCGGTGATCCCGCGCAAATTGGATTCAAAATGGGGACAAAAATACAACGTTTTTTCATAGATTTGCCTCAGCTCAGAGAAAACGGAATATGATTAAGAAATTAAGGGACCCAACGGGCAATTTTGTGGAAGGAACGGACAACTTGAATCATATCATCCTTGACTATTTCTCTAATCTTTTCTCCACATATATGAATGTGATTGATCCATAATTTCTTGAAAAGGTTGTACCAAAGGTTACAGAAGATATGAATGAGAAGCTGATTGCTCCTTTTACTGCCGAGGATGTCAAAAAAGCGGTTTTTACCATTGGTGACCTTAAAGCCCCCGGTCCAGATGGTCTTCATGCTTTATTTTACAAAATATTCTGGCACTTGGTGGGCAATGATATTACTGGTGCTGTTTTGAAGGCTATAAATGATAGAACTATTCCAGAGGGATGGAATGAAACAGTGATAGTGCTGATTCCTAAGGTGGATAATCCGGGGGAGTTATCACAATTTCGACCTATATCTCTATGAAATGTGGTTTATAAAATCATATCTAAAATGCTTGCAACCAGATTGAAGGTGATATTACCGGAGATTATTTCTCCAACACAAAGCGCTTTTGTCCCGGGAAGACTTATTACTGATAATGTTTTGGTGGCCTATGAGTGTGTTCACAAGATAAAGAATAAAAGAAAGAGTAAAACTGGTATTTGTGCAGTTAAATTGGATATGTATAAAGCTTATGATAGAGTGGAATGAGATTTCTTGAGAAGGATGATTATTAGACTTGGTTTCCATATTCAGTGGGTTGATTTGGTGATGGCTTGTGTTACTTCGGTGTCTTATTCTGTCAGATTCAATTCACAAATGATAGAGGGCTTTATTCCAACCAGGGGCATTCGACAGAGGATCCTCTTTCCCCTTATCTGTTCCGTTTATGTGCAGAAGGATTATCAAGTGGTTTGTTCCATGCAGAGGAGATTGGTGGCATTGAAGGGTTAAGGTGTGCAAAAATGCACCGTCGGTATCACACCTACTATTTGCTGATGATTCTTTAATTCTCTTGAAGGCAGATTTGAATAATGCAATCTCGTTGCAACAAGTCCTTGACTCTTATTGTGCAAATTTGGGACAGTTGGTCAGTGTTTCTAAATCTAGCATCTTCTTTAGTCCTAATACTGATGTTGATGTGAATGTTCAAATATGCAATACTCTCAATATTAATACTGAGGCTCTTTATGATAAGTATCTAAGCCTCTCTGCACTGGTTAGGGTGAATCGCAGTGATTGTTTCTTGCATTTTGTGGAGAGAGTTCTACAAAGAATAAAAGGTTGGAAGGAAAAACTCATGTCTATTGGAGGGAAAGAGATTCTCTTAAAGGCCGTAATTCAGTCAATACCATTCTATGCAATGTCGGTGTTTCTTTTGCCAAAGAATATTTGTAAGAAGATTACTGATATTATTGCTCAATTCTGGTGGGGTGATGATGACCAAGGAAGAAAATGCACTGGTATTCATGGTGGAAGATGTGCTTTCCAAAGAATGAAGGAGGTATGGGGTTTCACGATCTACATTCTTTCAATTTAGCCATGTTATCAAAGCAAGTGTGGAGATTACTTGATGAACCGAATTTCCTGTGTGCCCAAGTTCTTTGTGCAAAGTATTACCCCTCGGGGGACATTTTGAAGGCGGGACCCAAAGCGGGTTCTTCTTTTACGTGGCAAAGCATTGTTGCGGGAATCCAAACCTTCAACCGAGGATGTATATGGAGGATTGGTAATGGTGACTCAATACAGATTTGGAAAGATCCGTGGGTACCAAGTAGCCTAGATCGGAAGATTCTCACGCCAAGAGGTGAATGTATTCTCACAAGAGTTAGTGACCTTATCGACCCTACTACTGGGGGTTGGGATGAGGATCTCATCATGAGTATTTTTCAGCCAATTGATTCAGCAAGGATCATGCAAATACCATTGAATTTAATGCTTTCGAAGACTTCATTTCATGGCATGGTACCAGGTCGGGTAGATTCTCAGTATAATCGGCCTATCACATTGAATGGAAGCACCAATACAATGACCTAAAATGTCGCTCCTTAATCACTGGCACATGTCAAAATAATCCGAGTTGGAAGATCATGTGGAACCATGATGTTCTAGCCAAAGTGAAGATTTTTTTGCTGGCGTATTATGGACGGTGTTATTCCCCTTAAATCTATCCTGTTGAAAAGTCATATTGGAACTTTAGATGTTTGCCCGGTTTGTAACTTGGGACAGGAAGATGTCATGCATATGATCTTTGAGTGTCCAGGAGCAGTAAATATTTGGAGGGCACTGGGACTGGAGGATAGTATAAATAGTGAGAAAGGACAAGACCGATCATGATCAAAGGTTTTGGAAATTTTGCTCAAGTCAACGGCAGCTAATTTACCTGGTTATGATTCTATAAAAGTCTAAGAGGTCATTGACATTGCATCGTGGTATATTTGGTGGTTGCGTCGACACCAAACTCAAGGAGAACAAATACCGCCGGTTCAAAACTGTGTAACATCTATCCGTACAATGACAGCTAATGCAGCGAGGACAAAAGTCCCAATGTCAACCCAGGGAAAAAAGGCCTTGTTAAAGCCTGGTGCAAACACAGTCGTAAACTTAATGTTGATGCCGTGTTTTCCGAAGAGAATAAAACTGGGGCATCTGGAGACGTTCTGAGGAATAGCGAAGGAGTTTTTGTTGCAGCATCAAATACCTTTATACTGCTTGTGGCATCGGCACACATGGCAGAAGCCCTATCTGATCTACATGGATTAGTTCTTGCAAACTCTTTGGGATGCAACGTGATTGAGGCCAAATCAGATTCAATGGAAGTTATTCAACTGAGCTCAGGATAGGATAGAATCTGGAATGATTCAACTGCTATTTATGCCGACATTCTGTCTAATGCAGAGATGATAGGGAAGGTTATTTTTAATCATTGTGGGAGAGAGAGAGAGAGTAATATTGTAGCTCATGAATTAGCTAGCTCAAGTTTCAATTCAGCTTCATCTTGTAACTAGGTCGATGAACCCCTAGCTTCATTAGGCAAGCTCTACTAAACGATGTAACCATACTGTGATTTCAAGCAGCAAGTTTCAGACGCACTTTTTTCCATACCAGGGTACCTAAGGGGACTGGAAGGTTTCTAATGAGGCGGCTTGCTGACTTAATATATTATATTTTACCTCAAAAAAACTGACGAACTCACGAACTGACGATGGTACAGATGAACTGATCGATCCATGCATACATATACTTGATTTTTCGACAAAATTCAAGGTAGGGGGGCCGCCCTACCTCACCCTACTGGGTCCTCCGCCCTGTTCGTGTCGGAGTGGCAGACATGCCATTGTTGATGACGGTGGCACCGGAACAGATAAGGACCCGATGACAAAGGCGATGCGTCGCAAGGTGGCACACAACCTCGACTCTACCGGCATGAATAAATCTTCGACATTCTTTCTTTCATTTACTACACCAAATATTTATGCAAAGTTAAATAGTGTAGGCCTTTGTTTGGATAATAATGAAAAATAAACGGTTATGTCTAATACTTAAAGGAGTGCTATTAGAGAGTTTCTTCAAAGTTTGCATGTGAGCATTGTATGTATTTCGGAGTCTAAAGTTTCAGAGGTCGACGAGTTTTATGTTTCACAGTGTTTGGGTCCGGCCTTTGACGGCTTTGTGTTTCTGCCGGCGGATGAGACGAGAGGAGGTGTGGTGTTGGCGTGGGACTCCTCGGTAGTCCAGATTGACCACGTGAGCTATGATACTTATGCTATTACCGGCGAGATTACGTCTAGGGAGGGCGCCAAATGGTGGCTTACCACGGTGTATGGGCCCCAGACGGTGGAGGAGAAGATCATGTTCCTGGAGGAGTTGTCGGAGAGAAGGACCCTTTTCCCGGGTCCATGGATGGTGGCCGGAGATTTCAATATGATTCTGAATGCGTCCGAGAAAAATAATGAGAATCTTGACAGATGCATGATGCAGCGCTTCAGGGCCTTTGTCCACGAGCATGAGCTCAAGGACCTTTATATGCATGGGAGGTTATACACTTGGAGTAATGAGAGAGATAGAGCTACCCTTACACGCATTGATAGGGTGCTGGTTTCGGTGGATTGGGACCTGCAGCACTTTGACGCAGTGTTGCAGGGTCTATCTTCATCGGTTTCGGACCATGCGCCTCTTCACTTGGCTCTCAATGCGGCATTCAGGCCTAAGCGGAGGTTCAGGTTTGAGACCTGTTGGTTAAAGCTGGAGGGGTTCGATGAGGCTGTCAAGGAGGCATGGGTTTGTGACCCTGCAATTGTAGACCCCTTTCGGAGGCTGGACACGTTATTCAGGAACGCTGCTGAGTACCTGCAGACTTGGGGACAAAAGAGAGTTGGGAAGATCAAGCTGAATATCGCGATTGCTAATACCCTCATCCTTCGCCTAGACGTGGCCCAGGAGAGGCGCACGCTTACCCACATGGAGCTTTGGCTCAGAAGGATGCTCAAGCAGTCAGTGCTTGGACTGGCTTCGCTTGAGCGAACTATGGCGAGACAGGGGTCGAGGATTCGCTGGTTGAGAGAGGGGGACGCCAACACGGCATTTTTCCATGCCATGGCAAATGGTAGAAGAGTGAAGAACTATATTGCCTCGGTCAGGGTAGGTGAGGAGCTAATCACGGATCAGGAGAGAAAAGTGGAGACGTTCACGGAGGCCTTCTTCCAGTTGCTAGGGAGGGTGCAGCCCAGAGAGCACACGTTGGATCTGGAAGTGCTTGACATACCAATGGCTGAGCTCCAGGACCTAGATGCTATGTTCACAGAGGAGGAGATCTGGGGTGTGGTCAAGAACCTACATCCAGACAGGGCACCGGGGCCGGATGGGTTCACTGGAGCTTTTTATCAGCGTGCGTGGCCGATGATCAAGGGGGACATTATTGCTGGGCTCCTCAAACTCAGCATTGGAGACAGTCGCGGCTTTGCCCGACTTAGCAGAGCCCTGATCACGCTGATTCCGAAAAAACCTGATGCCACGGAGGTCAAGGACTACCGCCCCATCAGTCTGGTGCATAGCTTTGCCAAGCTTTTCTCCAAGTTAATGGCAAACAGGTTGAGGAGAAGGTTGGGCGAGGTGGTGAGCACCAACCAATCGGCGTTCATACGAGGACGGTCCCTACACGACAACTTCATGTTAGTGAGACAAGTGGCAAGGAAGATCAACCAGCAGAGACAGCCAGGAGTGCTGCTGAAACTTGACCTCTATAGAGCTTTCGATTCGATATCATGGAGTTTTCTTTTCGAGGTGTTACGGCGCATGGGGTTTGGAGAGCGTTTCCTCAAGTGGGTTTCCGTTTTGCTATATACGGCAAACACCAGAGTTCTGGTGAATGGAGTGCCAGGGCGCAGATTTGTGCATGTCAGAGGGTTGAGACAAGGTGATCCCACCTCACCTATGCTGTTTGTCGCGGCTATGGAGGTGTTGACAGCGGCTATCAAGAAAGCCACGGGGAGTCAACTCTTCTCTAGGCTTGCGGGGATCACGGAGCTACAGAGGATATCAGTCTATGCGGATGATGTCATAATCTTCTGTAAACCTCTGTACTTTGAGTTGGAAGGCATTAAGGCCATTCTTCGTGTCTTCGGAGAGGCCTCTGGGCTATGTGTGAACTACAGAAAGACGTCGGCCACGCTGATTCGTGGTCAGGACGAAGACGCCGACAGAGTTGCGGAGACATTGGGGTGTGAGGTTGTGGGTTTCCCCATAAAATACCTTGGTATGCAATTGGCTCTGAGACCGTTGACGAAAGCGGAGTGGCAGCCGCTGATCGACCAAGTCATAAACTGTGTTCCTGCTTAGCAGAGGGGAATGATTCAGAAATCGGGGAGACTTATACTCATTAAGTCAGTGATTAGTGCGCGACCTATTCATCAGCTGATGGTTGCTGAGGCACCAGCATGGGTGCTTGAGGAGCTGGTCAAATGGATGAGAGCTTTCTTCTGGGCTGGGAAGAAAGAAGTTAACGGAGGCCAATGCATGGTTGCTTGGGACACTATTTGCAAGCCGACTAGGCTTGGAGGCCTTGGAGTGAAAGACTTGAGGCTACAGGGGCTGGCCCTTAGAGTGAGATGGTGTTGGCTACGTCGCACGGATCCTTTCAGGCCATGGCAAGGGCTGCCCGCGCTCAACGACACGGAAGCTAATGAGGTGTTCCAGAGCTTGGCAATTTTCAGAGTGGGAGATGGAGAGAGCATTTTATTTTGGACAGACAGATGGATAGATGGGAGAAGCGCGGGGGACATTGCCCCGGAGGTGACGTCCTTAGTCCCCACTAGGAGGAGGAACTCTAGGAAGGTCAGTGAGGCTTTGCAGGAAGAAGCTTGGTTATCAGATATTGTGGGAGATCTGTCCATTGATGGTTGGATGCAGTGCACCCTCCTTTGGGAGGCGACTGAGGGAGTTCCAGGGATGACGGTAGGCCGGACCAGTTTGCCTGGCGGGGATCGGCGTCTGGCAAGTACACCACCAGTGCGACATACGACATGCTATGCCAGGGGAGGATATCTTGGGCCATGGCAAAGCCGGTTTGGAGGTCGTTTGCACCGCTTAAGTGCAAAATCTTTGGTTTGCTGGCTCTTAGATACAGGCTCGGGACTTCGGACAGGAGGGCTCGGCATGGTCTGCAGGACAACCCGGACCCCTGTGCTACCTGTTTGCAGGAGGAGGACACCGTTGATCATATTCTATCGCATTGTCCGTACGCCAGAATGGTTTTGTTTGCATGCTTGAAAAGGCTGGGATCACAGCTCCAGGTGCCACAGGAGGACATCAATCTAGAGCGCGGGTGGACGGAGGCGAGGAAGAGGCTTCGTAGGGAGGATAGGAGAGAGTTTGACACTCTAGTCCTGTTGATTGCCTGGACGCTCTGGAAACAAAGGAATGCCAGGGTCTTTGGCAACCTTGAGAGGCAGCTGTCCACCGAACATACCATAGAGTCAGTACTAGAGGAGTTCGCCCTTTGGAGGGCCGCGAGAGGAGGGGAGCGGAGAGTCATGCTGTGAGAGTAGGCTCCTAGGCTAGGGTGGTGTGTGTGGGTCGACCGCGGGTAGATGCTCGCATCCCCCGTTGGTCTCTTGTATATTTTTGCTCCCTTCTATAAAGATTTGGCACGCTTTTCGCGTGCCTGCGAAAAAAATGTCTAAACTTAAAAAAGGTAAACGCGTCCAAATCTATAATTGTTTCCTAATAAATGGCATGTTAAAATAACATATGTCTTCATGACTTGGCTAATGATCATAAATAAGGTGCATTTTGTGGTTACTAGTGGTTGGGGCGCCCCATGGGGCGCCTCCTCGCTGGAGCTGTGCGATCTAATCCCAGTCCAGTGACAAATAATTCATCGCCCAATACAAGTTTCTTAGCTTGCCTCCTCCGTGGTCTTGCATCCACATCAGAACTCATTCTGGCCGTTTTAACCACTACAGTTCACTTTACAGTTTCTAGCAAATTATAACGCAAGCAGACAACGAAACATCCCATAGAATTTGAAGTTCAATGTATAAGAACTTTAGGCCACTTCTAAAATTATTTATAAATCAAAGTTACAATATTTTGTATAGTAACAAAATGAAGTTGCGTGTCTAATGTTGTACATAGAAAAACTCCACATTTTAGCCAAACACAAATACAACTCAGTCCGCTGGTATCACACTAAACCGTGGCCAAGAGTAAATCGAGGTCACAGCGGGTGTAAACAGCACCACATGTAGGGCCCGTACACCTTTTTAGCATGAACTTCTCTTTGGCTATCTTGAATTCAACATCCGTCACCTATACAAAAGAAACACTAAGGAAATCAAAGAGCCACGAGGAGTGATTTTGATAGCAAATCTACCAAAAAAACAAGTGCACGAGAGCAGGTTTGTAACACCTGACTTATGAACCTAACATAAACAACATAAGTAGGTATCAATAATTTACCACCAAGGCGTGGACTAAGATTGCTTTTGGAAATTCTGCAACTTGCCGTCATATTTACAGGTACCTATGCAAACATACGAAGTTACTAACTGAAGAAACTGATATAAATAAAAATAAGAGCTTGTCAATGGCCATCTAGGTAATAACAATGGAAGCCCTCACCAAAGAAAAATAAGCCAAACGAACCTGACAGTTGTTATGGTAATATCGCAGAAGTGCTTAGACTAAGATCCTGAAAACTGACTTAGTCATCACAATAATGGATACATCACTGAGAATAGTTTAACCATATAACTGCAACATTTGAGAAACACACAAACCAATGCACAGATCCAGTACTTTAAATAGCAATTAACAAGTTGGAAACATCTGCTGCTTGCTTAGAAAATATGCCCTTCATTAAATAAACAATAACTATCCAGCTAATAACAATGGAAGATGCAATTGCCAAAAAGGTTACCTTGATAGCAAATGTTGGACATCTGCTGTTTCCTTAGAAAACATGCCCTTGTTGCCTCCCTTTTTAGTAGTGATACTAAATCTATAAAGCCAGAGAGATGGTATTCTCGATTCAGAGGAAAGAATGAGACAGGGATAATAGTGTCTCCCATGCAGATCATTGGTCAACCGGTATGAAGCCCTAGTAGATACGCTTCTTTTGCTGCAACTGGATGCAAGGTAGGTAATGGGAGACAGTCCACATAACACATTGTGAGAACAATGCGACAATTTCAGGTGAGCACACACAATTGTTCTTCGCACTACCTCCATAATTACTAATAAATTATCAGCACAAGACAATTTATAAAGTTGCTGAGCTCATAAGTATGTTAAATGAGGAACCTTGATAGTTTATTTAGATCTGCAATTAAAAATGAAGCAACCCCTAATGTACATCATCAGGACATATCAGTCATATTGAGCAAAATATATCAGCAGAGCATATTTTCTGAGCCATGGTTCAATCAGACTTTTTTGCGGACCTGCAACATACCATCAAGTTTTAGGATTTAAGCAAGGTATCTAATCAAATATATTTTTCTTTCACGTTCAGAAACATCAAGCACTAATTTGTGATACTCCCAACATGATATATTTAGTCATAGGTTGAAGGAAAATTTCTAAAGAAAATCAGCAACAAGGCCAGCATGTGCTCCACATTAGCTTGCAAGAACAACATACAGTCTATTTATGATGCATACTGCTATAGTCAACCACATTCTGAATACACTTCAGAAACCCTAAAATAAAACAAGGAAAAACAATAAGATATTTGACAGAGAATTAAATTTACGCTTATGCTACACATTCTACGATATGTGCCAAAATTCTATGAACACATGTTTATGTAATTTGCCCGATAGCTTGCTGCTAGTGACGTGCCGCCATGACGCTGGCTTAAAAATTTGAAAGATAAAGCTATGATGATTTCATGAAACATGAATAATGTATGCTGGTACCATTTCTCATGTCTGAGCACCTAGACATATTTGGTTCTTGAAGAGTGCCACTTTCATACAGTAATAAATGGTGGATTCATACATTACTATTTATAAGTACATCTAAATCCATTAAAAACAAAAAAGCTCCATTTGTTTCGCTACTCTTTTAACCCCTAAATCATCTACTAAATCTGTTAGAGAAAAATAATCATGGGTTGCAAGAGGTAGAGATGATGATCTGTGACCATACCAAGCTTGTGCAAGCTCTCCACCCTCCTGATGATGGAGGCAAACCTGTCGAAATCTTCCGTTGTCATGTCATCTTTCACATCTGCGTCATGCACATACACGCAAAATAAATCAAAATCATACGCACCCAACCCTGAAATGGAACAATCCTAAAAAACACCAACAGATGTGCATACCACTAATGAGGCTTTCCATGATGAGGTACCCTGACCGGAGCACCGCACACTTTGCCAAACACAGCAGCCGCTCATCGCTGGCGGCCTTGCCGAGCCTTTGCACCACATTCGTGTATGAGCCAATGTAAAAGCAGAAACAAAATACCAACTGTCCTAAAGCGATATGTGCAGTCAGAAGCAAAGCACATCCACCATTGGATATCTGATCTACAAACAATTACACATGAAAAACATAATTATAAGTACACAAAAAGTGCCAAGTTCAGAATCACACCCTTTGATCTAAAAGAAAACTACTTACTTGATTCTTTAAATAAATCAGTTAGCATGCAGGGTGTCGCTCAATTCGGGCCAGCCAACACGCAGATCAGCCAAAAGATGGTGTCCCCGCTTCTGTACATTCGTGCCACTAAATCCATCTGCAATATATAGCAGGAACAAATTGTAACGCTGTGATAGCTAGATCACAATCCAATGAAGGCAGGAAGCTACTCAAAAAAGTTTGTGCGTGTGTGCTCATAGGGGTAGGGGTGTGCGTGTGTGCGTTCATAGGGGTGAGTGTATGCGCGTGTATGTGAGCGTCTGCGTTTGTACTGTGTTTCTCAAAAAAAAAAAAGTTGGCGAGAGATAACAAGGACGAGGGGAGGAAAAAGAAACAGACCCATGGTCATGTTCCTACCGCTGCACTTGTTTCCGTGATTTTCTTCTTCCTCCCCGTGAGAGACCCACATCTGGAAGCAAAGGTAGTCCGGACTTGCTGATGCTGTTGACCCGAGTTGTCATGGCCGATCTATGTGTCTTCTCCTATGGGGCTGTAGGCCGTCATCTGCTGCCAAAAAAAACGAGAATCAAATCAGGGAAGACAGGAAAAGTCACACTGGAAAAAGGGGAGTGGAGGGCCAAGGCAATCGCCTCCCAGATCCGCTTCCGCAATCTCGCGCTACCTCCCGCTCCAGACCAAGCGGGCGACCACCACGTCCTCCCGCCATCGCCTCGAGAAGGGCCAAGCAGAGCGCCGCCGCCCCTAGGACTTAATGGTGGCGAGCATAGCTCCGCCGAGAAGAGACAAGGGAGGCCGGTGGAGCAGCACCGGCGGCAAGCTTGCGTGTGAGAAGGCGGCGGCGTGGAGGTCTAAGGGGCAGCGAGGGGAGGGGAAGCGCGAGGGGAGGCGGCGGCAGCAGGCGAGTAATTCTGGATAGGGTTTTCGCTTGGTCGCTATCTCTTTTAACTCCAATCAGATGATGACACGTGAACCGGATGAAGGAAGGAAGCGTCCAGCCCTTCGGCGCCACGTGGATAGCCCCAGAGGTTCGCTAGGGTACTCGCACTTCATGTTTCTCAATTTAAGAAACTAGTAAACGTAATTTCTCTGTGAGTCTTCTGATCTGATTATCTGGGTGAGTTTTTTTTTTAGGGAAACGTGAGCTTTATTGATAATAAAACATAGTAGTTTTTACAATCATTAGCAATCAATGCCAACAAGCAAATCGGGACTGACTCGCTAAAACCCAACTAGACTCACGTTTCCCTAGTTGTGCCAGACCATGGGCCACTTGATTACTACTTCTATCAATATTCTTCAGCCCCAGCATAGGATTTAGTACGTACTAAGGGCATCTCCAACCGGGCGACCCAAACGGACGCGCTGGGCCGTCCGTTTTGGGCCGTTTGCGTGCCCGAGCGGACGCGCGGACAGCGCCCCGCGTCCGCGCGTCCGTTTGGGACGCGCGGTGCGCCCAACGTGGCAGATTTGGGTCGCGGCGCCATATGGTATGTTTTTCTTGTAAATTCACTAGAAAAACGCAAAAAAATATTATATAAAATATATAAAATAGTACAAATGCTCAAAATGTATTACACATTACATAGTCCATGTAATCAAGGATAAAGTATTATTGAAATAAAATGAAAAAACGATACAAATGCTCTAGGCTTCAGGATTTCCTTCATCATTGTTGTTTGCAGCATTGTTGCCTACGTGCTGCCACATGTGCTCGACCAAATCAGCCTGAAGCTGGTTGTGTACAGCTACATCTCGAATTTCATGGTGCGCATGAAGAATGTCCTGCAATGATGCCGGAGCTCCTTGCTGAGGAGTAACCAACTCTCCTTGGCCTTCCCGAGTCAATATCAAAGAGTGAATCATCCCGCTCTACCTCAACAATCATGTTATGCATGATTACACAAGCGGTCATCACCTCCCACGAGTTTGCACATCCCGGGCTGCGGCAGGGTGTCCGACGATAGCCCAACGAGCTTGGAGGATGCCAAACGCCCGCTCGACATCTTTCCGGGCTGCCTCCTGCTCTTTGGCAAACCTTGCCTCCTGCTCCGAGTTGGGGTTCCGGATTGTCTTAACGAGTGTAGCCCAAGGTGGATAGATACCATCGGCAAGGTAGTACCCCTTCGTGTAGTGGTGGCCATTGATCTCAAAATCCACATCGGGGGACCGACCGTACGCTAGCCTATCAAACACCGGAGAGCGCTGCAGCACATTGATGTCATTGTGCGAGCCAGCCATTCCGAAGAATGAGTGCCAAATCCATGTGTCATGGGAAGCAACAGCTTCAAGAATGACTGTGCACCCCTCAGAATGGCCGCTGTATACCCCCTGCCAACCAAAGGGGCAGTTCTTCCACTCCCAGTGCATGCAGTCTATGCTGCCAAGCATCCCAGGAAAACCCTGGAAGCGTTGATCGACAACAGACGAGCTGTGTCCTCTGCATTAGGTTGCCGGAGGTACTCTTCTCCGAACGAACCGATCACAGCTCTGCAGAACCTGTACATCGATTCCAAGCCGGTTGACTCACTCATGCGCGTGTACTCATCTACGAAATCACCGGCAACGCCATATGCGAGCATCCTAATCGCTGCCGTGCATTTCGGGTACGAAGAGAGGCCTACCTTGCCAATTGCATCCACTTTCGCACGAAGTAGTCGTCGTAGATCTTCACGGCATCCATTATCCGGCGGAACAGCGGCCTGGTCATCCGAAAACGACGGCGAAACATGGACGGCACGAACAATGGCTTGGGTTTGAAGTAGTCGTTGTAGAGCTGGTCGTGGCCGCGTTCTCTTTTGCGGTCCAAGGCGGCCGCGCGCCCGGCAAGGACCCCCGATGCACGGGGATTTGCGAGACGACGTGCTCGTGGATGAGCAGCGCAGCATCCGTGAAAAAATCGTCGTCGGACTCCTCTTCTGACGACGTGTCGATGAAGTTCTTGAAGTAGTACTCGTCGTCGCTGTCCACCATGATCTGAAAAGGGACACATTTTAGTTCGAGCATTTGACCGAACACCTCGCAGGCGGAGGCCATCCAAATGCTTCGTAGCGACCTGCAGAAGCGGCCATCTCGGACGACGTCCGGTCCGGATACGCAGTGCGGGAGAGCTCACCTCCGGCGGAAACGGCGCAGCTGCGAACGGCGGGAGGTGTCGCGACGGTGAGAGGACAACAGCGCCGGCGGCGGCGTCCTCCGACTGCTGCTACGACGCGGCGAAAGCAGCGCGGGACCTCGACCTATGCTTCCGCCCCGCTTGCCGGCGTCTCGACGACGATGGCCGGCGGCGACGCGCTCCCAAATCGCCGGTCCGTGGGTGGCGGCGGAGCGGTGGGGAGATGTGGGCGACGGGCTTGTGTTTTGGGAGGCGGACGGGCGGGCCGGGGGCGGACAAGGGAGGACGCGAGCGACCAGCCTTTCGCGTCCGCGGCCACGCAAACTCGTCCAAGATTTGGGCCGGGTTTGGGTCGTCCCGGACGCCGCGGCCATCCGTTTTAGGGATGGGTCCGCGCGCTGGGCCGCGGTTTTGTCCGTTTCGACCCATCCGGACGCGCGGGCGCGGGATGGATCGCCCGGTTGGAGATGCCCTAAGTCCTGGATTTCCGAGTAGATACTCCATGAAGCTGATCGGTAAGGGACTAGAGAGTAAACCGACTGGACAACACGCTGACAGTCAGTCTCGACAGTGCTTGGGAACCTCTGGATGTCACTGAGATGTTTCGGTCCCTCTAAGTGCCTGTTTGTTTGGGCTGGAGCTGAACGAGAAGCAGCTGGAGCTGGTAGGATCTGAGAAGCAGCTGGAGCTGGGCAGCTGGTGAAATGTAAAAATGCTGTTTGGCATCCTGCTTCTAGGATGGCTTGTGGACATGCAGCTGGCGGTGATTGTCACGAAATACCCTTATATGCTGAAGATGATGTACAAGTATTTCAATGAATTACGTTGATCATGATAATATGCTTATCAATGTGTTAAGCATTCTCAAGCATTCTTTTCGACTTCGTAATAGAATATTATAATAAATAAAAATAAATCATAATAAATACTTTGATTTTTCATAATAGATTTTTATGGTCAATATTACCATTAGTAGGAGGTCCAACATTTGGTTACGATACATCGAGCCACAAAAGAAAAAGAGATTCATTTGGACACTAGCTAGGTAAGACGTCATTGTAACCAAACTAGCTACACATCTCCCATCAAACCATCCGCAATATTTTCGCGAATCACATGCATATCTCCATGCTCAACACCCAAGCTGAACTCCGGGAAGTGGTACGGATGGTTCAGGTTGTATGTTTCCCGGCATATAGTTTTCATTTTGATCACACTTGTAGAACTCTTTGTCATGTAGATTACTCTCTCTTATCCAATTGTGAAGTGCCATGCATGCAACAATGATGCGTGTTTGCTTCGAGAATTGGGTAACTTGTGATATGTAGTAAAATACGCCACTTCATCTTCAAGACACCAAAGGCTCGCTCAATGACATTTCGGAGCGATGAATGTGCATGATTAAAGACTTCTCCTTTTCCACTTGGTTTGCGGCCTTGTCGAAACTCCGGCAGATGGTACTTTTGTCCCTTATATGGAGCAAGATAGCCGGTTTGATTGGGATATCCGGAATCAACAAGGTAATATTTTCCTACAAGAAAAACATGTTCCTTCTTGTGATCCACACTCCACAACCTTCTCCATTATAGCTTCAATTTCAGAGGGTAATGTAAGAGCACTACTTGCAACCGAACTAGACCCGGAAGTATAATGGTCAACCATACGTTTGAAGTCTTTTTGTATTGCACTTTTCTTCATCCTTGGATTGTCACATACTTCAAGAGGGCGCTTTGCTACCCCACGCGCTGCACTTTCGAGGGTAGCAACTACCTCCTCAACTTCTTCATCTTCCTCATATACCACCTCATTCACATTGGTGGCAGCTCCGGGCATGAAAGAAGTTGTGCCATCAACATGAGCTTTAGAGAACATAATCTCTAGTTCTTTCAAATGTGGTGGAGGTCCTTCACGAAAACCAGCACACAACTTGTTGGCCTATGCACAATGGTATTGGAATTTAGCATGCAATACTTGAGTCAATTGTGCAACATAAATTACTTGAGAAAATAAAATGGAAATTATACCGCTATGATCTCCTTCCACCATGCATCATCAGCTGTAAATGTCATCTTCTCGGGGTCCCAACCAAGTCCGGTTGCGTGAGTTCTATAGTACTTCCATGCCAAGTACAAAGATTTTATCGCATCCCATCGGTTTTTGAATTGTTTTCTAGTGTAAGCTCTTCTAGTTTTTTGGAAAAACTTCATCTCTAGGTTTTTGTAACCCGTGTTGCTCAAAAACCGCTTCTCCCGCCGCGCCAGGTTCCTCCACGCCGGCCCGCGCTCGCCGCTCCTCCGCCTCCTCAACGTTGCTGCCCGGCAGCAGCCGCCTCGTCCAGGATTCTGCCCGCCTCCTGACCTGCTAGAAGAGCAAGGTAAGAGCATCTGAAAATTTGGTAAAATCTTGATGTGTTGTGATACAAATTGTGGTATTGCATTTTTGAGCAACACGGGTTACAAAAACCTAGAGATGAAGTTTTTCCAAAAAACTAGAAGAGCTTACACTAGAAAACAATTCAAAAACCGATGGGATGCGATGAAATCTTTGTACTTGGCATGGAAGTACTATAGAACTCACGCAACCGGACTTGGTTGGGACCCCGAGAAGATGACATTTACAGCTGATGATGCATGGTGGAAGGACATCATAGCGGTATAATTTCCATTTTATTTTCTCAAGTAATTTATGTTGCACAATTGACTCAAGTATTGCATGCTAAATTCCAATACCATTGTGCATAGGCCAACAAGTTGTGTGTTGGTTTTCGTGAAGGACCTCCACCACATTTGAAAGAACTAGAGATTATGTTCTCTAAAGCTCATGTTGATGGCACGACTTCTTTCATGCCCGGAGCTGCCACCAATGTGAATGAGGTGGTATATGAGGAAGATGAAGAAGTTGAGGAGGTAGTTGCTACCCCCGAAAGTGCAGCGCGTGGGGTAGCAAAGCGCCCGCTTGAAGTATGTGACAATCCAAGGATGAAGAAAAGTGCAATACAAAAAGACTTCAAACGTATGGTTGACCATTATACTTCCGGGTCTAGTTCGGTTGCAAGTAGTGCTCTTACATTAACCTCTGAAATTGAAGCTATAATGGAGAAGGTTGTGGAGTGTGGAGCACAAGAAGGAACATGTTTTTCTTGTAGGAAAATATTACCTTGTTGATTCCGGATATCCCAATCAAACCGGCTATCTTGCTCCATATAAGGGACAAAAGTACCATCTGCCGGAGTTTCGACAAGGCCGCAAACCAAGTGGAAAAGGAGAAGTCTTTAATCATGAACATTCATCGCTCCGAAATGTCATTGAGCGAGCCTTTGGTGTCTTGAAGATGAAGTGGCGTATTTTACTACATATCACAAGTTACCCAATTCTGAAGCAAACACGCATCATTGTTGCATGCATGGCACTTCACAATTGGATAAGAGAGAGTAATCTACATGACAAAGAGTTCTACAAGTGTGATCAAAATGAAAACTATATGCCGGGAAACATACAACCTGAACCATCTGTACCACTTCCTGGAGTTCAGTTGGGTGTTGAGCATGGAGATATGCATGTGATTCGCGAAAATATTGCGGATGGTTTGATGGGAGATGTGTAGCTAGTTTGGTTACAATGACGTCTTACCTAGCTAGTGTCCAAATGAATCTCTTTTTCTTTTGTGGCTCGATGTATCAGAACCAAATGTTGGACCTCCTACTAATGGTAATATTGACCATAAAAATCTATTATGAAAAATCAAAGTATTTATTATGATTTATTTTTATTTATTATAATATTCTATTACGAAGTCGAAAAGAATGCTTGAGAATGCTTAACACATTGATAAGCATATTATCATGATCAACGTAATTCATTGAAATACTTGTACATCATCTTCAGCATATAAGGGTATTTCAGACAATCACCGCCAGCTGCATGTCCACAAGCCATCCTAGAAGCAGGATGCCAAACAGCATTTTTACATTTCACCAGCTGCCCAGCTCCAGCTGCTTCTCAGATCCTACCAGCTCCAGCTGCTTCTCGTTCAGCTGCAGCCCAAACAAACAGGCACTAAGCATGCCCTGGCTTCAGCTTCTTCCGCACACGCGCAGTACTGTATATAACTGTAGGACGATTTGACGACACCTCCTTTTTCATCACGCACCACGGCGGAAAGCCCTGCCTTCTTGCTAAGGGTGCTGGCCAGCAGCGACCCAACAGGAGGTGGTCGCCAAGTGGACTCCTCATCAGGGATAGGTCTTACACTTTGCCTCGGGTGGAGTAGACCCTTACCCTTGTTGTCCATCATCTTCTCGTTTGCCTCCATAAACGATGTCAGATAGTGTTGTAGAAAGGGAACCGAGGTAGCCACTGATGATTTTCCTTCTCCATGCACAATGTCATTTCGGTGGTGCCATGCCCGTCAAAATAAGAACATGAGCTTGTCTCTTAATTCTGGCGCAGCAGTTGTGATCATATTTAGAAACCACACCTTCCCTGTCATGAGAAATTCCTTCTCAGGTGGCAGAGCCCAAACAACACGCATGCCTTCACGCAAGGCACGCGCTGGGGTGCACGTAACCAAAGCATGATGCCCATCCTCCACCTGTGTTCCACATATTGATCAAGTAGGATTGACTTTGCTAATCTTCCGGTGCACGTTCTCTAGAACAGCGAGAGTATTTGTTGCCGCCTTCCAGCTGAACACCCGAATTTTCTGTGGAACCCGGGCTTTCCAAATGTAGTCCCATACCGGCCGATCTCCCAAAGGAGCAGAGCTCGATTGGCCAGTTGCTAGCCGGTCCAGAGTCGGTTGCAAGCCTAGCCGATAGGCAGACCGAACTGTGAAAACACCATTGTCCTCCATGTTCCAAGCAACAAAGTCCTCCGTAGATCTTTGCCTTAGTTTGATCGCCAGTATGGCTTCAGCATCATGTGGAAAGAAGTAGGTCCAGATTTTATTCTGATCCCACGATCTTGTATTGGGGCTTATCAATTCTGATACCCACCTCATGCGTGTCTCCTTCTTTTTACCTGAAACTTTTAGGGAGTCACTTCTCAGCAGCTAGTTATCTCGCCAGATAGGCAGATACGAACTTGGGAACCATCGCTGATTCTCCAAATGGCTCATCTCTTGAGTAGTTCAAGACCATCATCACACCCTGCTAGGATGGAGAGGGGTTCCGAATAAAAGTTGTATCTAAAAGGTTCCCATTAGGGAAGTACCTAGCTTTGAGCAGCCGTGCACATAGACTGCCGGGTTGCTCGATGAGCCTCCAAGCTGTATCTAAAAGGTTCCCATCTGGGTGAGTCTTCTGTACCAATCATGTAGCCTTTTGTTACTTCTGATTTTCTCGGTTTCCAATCTGATCTGACATTATTGATCTTCTGAATGGCCACATCGTTATAAGCTTGAACATGCTTTGAAGCTTGACAAGCTTTGAAGCTTCCATTCGTAATGAGTACTTTTAAACTTTGTTAATTAATGCTCAATGACCGACACTTTGATTTTTCAGAGTGCAACTTTCCATGATTTTGGCCACATAAGTACACGACTATTGAGTTTGTTGCTCGATGCATCGGTGCATACATGTGAATTCTGAGAAATCCATTGTAACAATATAGTTGATCCTGAAATATAGGCGGGAAAAGTGTGAGAGAGCAGGTGCGCAGAGCGCACCCTCACATTTTTTGATTTTCTCTTTTTTATATCTCTCAAACTATGTAATATTTTGATTTGATTTTTTGCAATTCACTAAAAAATAACAAATGGAATGAGACAAAAATAGCTCGGAATTTTTTTGTGCAATTTCAAATTTCAAATTATTTAAAATTCAAAATAAATTCTTGAAATATATATTTACACAATGAAATAAAAAAATCCAAAATATTTTTCCCACGTTCTAATTGTTATATTTAAGTGATCGGCAATTTTTTTTGTTCAAACAATGTGTGGTGCGAGAGATACAAAAATGAGAAATTGTTTGAGAGTGGAACAAAAAGAATTTGCACGAATCTTGATGCAGTATACACGGTATGGATACGGGTGCTCACCAAGCACCTGCTCCAAAAGTCCACTCTCAATATAGGCTGTGCAAATGAATTGATCCAATTTGCCATTAATACATTATGACAGACAATGCTGACAATGCTGGGTGGAAAACAAAATAAGGTTTGTGTATTCGGCACACACGAGGAAAAACCCACCAGTTGCACTCACACGAGCATAACTTATGGGACAAAAAAACCTGGTGCACAACAAACACGCCTTACTGATCTAAGCTAGTATCCGAGTTTCGCAAAAAGAAGAAGATCTAAGCTAGTATATATAATACATTCAACATTACAATAAACATAAGCAAACAGGTACACTACAACTATTCTTGAGATCCAACAGCTCCGTCAGCTCCACCATGATACGGTCGATACGACTCGCGCGCACAATCAGGTGGAGAAGGGTCAGGGCGTAGTAAATCCTCATAGAAAGTAGGGGAGACCCAGTCACCCATGCTCCATTGCAACCAATGAAACACAATGCTCGGGATCATTTCTTCCTCCAAACTTGGGTTGGCAACTTTGCACTTGGGTGTTGACCCGCGATCTTGTCCTTGATCGTGTCCAGCGAGGACTTGACTGCCCGATTCTTTGCGACATCCTTGCTCCTGCCGTAGGTTGCGCTCCCAATTGTCTCTCCGGCAAGAACAACCTTCACGGTCCAGCTCTTGGCTGACTCTTTCGTGATGATCTTCGCTTTGACCCTCATACGATGGTTCAGCTCGTTGAACTCAGTCATTGGTTGCTCCCCTATCGTAGCCATAGTCTCGGGGCTGATCAGCGGATCAGCCAGCCTCTGAAATGCCTGCAGCAGCGTTTTCTATATCAGCAAAACGATTTAGTCGCTCCATTTCTCAAAAGGAGGCTCTATAAAAAATATTTCAAAAGTCAAACAAAGTAAGTTTCAACCAAGTTCTTAAAATCTATATCAATAGCTGTAATACTAATCATATGAAAATATATTTAATGGTGTATGCGACGATAATATTGACTTTGTATTGTCTCGTAGATGCTAATGGTTTTCTCTAAGAACTTGATTAAAATTAAACTTTACATTGTTTAACTTCTCTGTTTAAAGTAGCAGGTTATAACCTATAGCCGTGACGATTTGTGAAGCTACAAAACTCTATAGCTAGGCTATAGCGGGCTAAGTACATATAGCCGATTTTTGCTAAATAATAGGGGAAATTCAATATTTCGGCATCTTATAACCATATATAGTATATACATCAATAATTCACAAATACATAGCATAGTAACATAGTTATATAAGAGATGCACATAACTAAAACATAGTTTGCATATAGTTATGTCCAAAACATAGTTCACAGATAGTTAAAGATATAGTCATGTCCAAACATTACAACATCATTAAGTTGCAGCAGTTCATGACATAGTGATGTCTATAAATAGCGACGCGCAGATTTTGCAGCTGATATGGGACGAATCTGATATCCACACCGCTACAGTCACCTAGTGATTTGAGCCTCCTGTTGACCAGACAGGGGACACATGCATATATAGCTACCGTATCTGACGTATAGTGCACTTTATGCGGTACTGTATTGAAGTGAAAAGGCCGGTCAAACCTTGCAGCACCTGGGCCCGGAACACGAATCTTACAGCGACTCGGACGGTGGTTGATATCAACAACGCCGCATATCAGCTTTGCATCAGCATTTTCATATAAATAGGGTCGCTCTAAAAAAACTGGGTTAATTTTTTTAGACCCGTTAAACAGAAAAATAGCCACTAAATTAGGGCAAAATAGCTATAACCGCGCTATAGCTAGACTATTAGCAGCTATTTTCATTTCAGCATTCAAAAGCTTTAGCCGTAGCCGTGAGCCTCGTTGAAAGGTTATAGGTAGGCTATAGTGGGCTGTTTTAAACAGAGTTTAACTCTTGAAGAAATTTGTATGTTTTCTTTTGAGAAATTACAGGCGAACTAGTATATGTGCCGTAGCCGAGTGGCCGTTCCCTTACCTGCCAAACTTGTTCTAGGTCGTCGTTGCAGTCGATGGAGACGGCGCCTATGAGAGACTCAACGATGTCAGAGAGGAGCTTGGGCGTGCAGACTTGCCCGTTGGAGTGGAGCGGATACCCGGCAATCTCCTCCGCGAAATCGTCCACGTCCCCTTGGAACGACGGCACCTCGTGGCGGAGAAATCGATGGAGGCGGCGCGCGAGGGCTGCGCGCGCGAGCTTCTCGTTGTCGACGTTGAGGCTATGGAGGCGGGTGAGCGAGCTGGACTCGGATCGGTTGCGCAGCAGGTGGTGGCGCGTCACGGCGTTGCTGATGGCCTTGTCACCCAGGAACCAATGTTTAAAATAGCCGGCTACAGAATATAGCCGCGGCCTTCTAAAACAGCTATAGCCCGGCTATAGCCTGGCTATAGCCGGCTATTTAAGGACTTTGACACCTTTTAGCGGGCTAATGCAGTTAGCCGCACCATGCGGGAAAGGCTATAGCGGGCTATAGCCCGGCTATAGCCGGCTATTTTAAACTATGCCAGGAACTCGAGATCCTTGAACGTGAACTCGGCATCCACCAGCGGATGTGTCGCGCGGAACGACGTATGCGTCAGCGCCTCCTCGAGCAGGGCCTTGTTCTTGAAGGTGTACCCCAGGACGGCCTCCACGGCTCTGACGTCGACGGCGTTGGAGATCCTTATCGCGCAGATTTTGTGGACTTCGGGTTCGGCCGCCTCATCATCGGCGGCGACGTCGGATGTGTCGTGGCCAAGAAACTTCTGCTCATGGTTCAGTTCCATCTGAAGTAAGAGGATGGCCCTGGACACATACTCCTTCATCTTCACCAGTTCATCGTCGGAGTTGGGAGGGAGATCGGCAGCGGCTTCCACGCCCGTGGCAATGGCAGCGAACGTGGTGCTCATGGTAAGGAAGATGGGATCTGGGCTGGCACCGGCGGCCGGAAGGGTTTCGAGAGGTTCAGAAAGACTGATGCCGTGAATGCGAGGGTTTAATAGTTTTCATAAGCAACAACGAGGAGATCGTGTGTATCTTCCCCAACAACCAAATCAACATATACAATATACATATGTCTTTGATAGGTTTGTATATATGTGGTATGCAAAGGTAGATCCCGCGTTTCCTGCCCCTCAAACAAACGGGTAACGGCTGAAATCGTGGGATCACCCACGAGCCGTCAGTCTAGTTTCCATCTCAGGCTGAAACTGAAAGATACTCCAACAGATTCTCATTCCAACCGCCTGTTTTGCACGCTAACGTAAATATATCCGGCAATTTTTCGATAAAGGGAATATATAAATGGACGTGGCTACAGAGTGCCCGGTTACCATTTAGTCTTACCCGGTGCCCCCCCTGTCTGATCTGTTTTCTTTCCTAAAATGGAATGGGCCCACCAGGTGAAAGCGACAGGCACCAAAAAAGGAAACTACTGCATGGACCACGCCGGGCCAAGATTTGTCCGTATCTGGGTGGCTAGGGACCACGCCAGAATTACAGCTGGGACCAAAACTGGATCCCAGAAAACAAACCCTACCTGCTACCTCTTCTTCCTCCGATCCCTTTTCTTCCACCTTCCTCCATTGGAACCAGAAACTCCATGGCATGCCCAGTTCGGTGACCAAAAGTTACAGGCAGCAACAGGAAAAGAAGCAGAAGGGGAAGAACATCAAGATCTACCTCCACAGTACTGGGGAAAATCAAATCAGGAAAAAGGTACCAAAAGTTACAGGCAACCATTCTTTCTCTTCCAACCCCAGATCTAGTTTTCCATGTAGAAAAACTCCAGTTTTACAACACCAGATCATGGTGTTGCCTGACGATTTGGTACCAACTGTATGAAATCATCTGTCATGCATGTAAAAACTGAAGAATTCCATGAAGTAGTAGAGGAAATCATCTGCCATGCATGTAGGAAATCCAAAAACATGAGGAAAAGATGGAACTTTGAATCTGGGGATGTACAATCTTGATCTTTTAGCAGTAAACCAAAAGTGAACAGGTTTAATAGTACTAGAGGATAGAAAAACATAGAGATTTATCCAGGAGAACACGGGATTGCAACAAAATCCCGAGGAACAGACTTTAGCATCATAACTACAATGCCACCAGTAGACTTTAGCAGTAAACCAAAAGTGAAATACATGCCACCAGTAGACTTTCCACCTTGGTCATGTAAATCTGCATAAGAACCTGGAATGTAGAAGAGGATGAAGATTTGTGTTTCCAAAAGTTGTAAAACAACATGAGCTTCTGCCACTGAAACTGGAACTGTTGTGCCCTTGAATCTGAAAAAAAATTGAACATAAGAACAAACATTAGAATCTGTCTGATTTGTTCATTTGCATGGACTAAAAATATGAAGCATGGCATTTAAATACATAGTCATGGTGTAACATTATGTACAAAACATGGAAACATGGCATTAAAACGAAAAAGTATGTGTAAAACAAAAATACTGGTGTAACATGCTTCAATTTTTAGCAGGTGGCAGGATGGAGTTTTGGTTTCCTGGAATTGACCTAAACAAGCCAGTACAAGATGAGGGATATGATCAGGGTAATGCACAAGATAATACGGGGCAAGTTAGGCAGGAAGAAATCCAACATGAACGAGGAAGCTACGGGGCAAGGGGAGCAAGCAACGGGCAATTCCGGAATGGATGCGGGGGCATCCGTAGAGTCCGTAGATGCTTGAAACAGGGAATACAATGTCAGCCGATGATTACGGCGAAGAGGATGAAGTGCGATCTACACCAAGTCTAACTCCGAGTAGAGAAGCCGTACCCGGATATGTTGTTTGCTTCATGGGAAGAAGCAAAAATGTGCTACAACGAGATATGCTAAGCATGTTGGATTCTCAATCAAGTCTAGTACCTCAAGGAAATCTACTGTTGACAAGCGGACGGACAAATACCTCTTTGTATGCAACAAGAGTGGGAAAAACGTCGACATTAACAAGCGGGAAGTTCCACCGATCCGACAAGTGGAACCGTACAATTGCTAAGAAGACTGACTGTAAAGCACGTCTTCGAGTTAAGAGAAGGGGTGACAAATGGCGCGTTACAATGTTCATTGAGGAACACAATCATGCATGTATTAAAAAGTTTTCGCTGAAAAGGTTCTTAAGGTCACATAAAGGAATTCCTAAGGAAGAAAGGGAATTTGTGAAGCTACTGCACAAGGTTAATCTGTCCGCTGGTCGGGTGATGACCATAATGGCAGAATTGTATGGGAAGCTTGCACATGTACCTTATGAACGCAAAGATGTCGATAACTACATGGCATCCATTGATACTTGCAGCACGGAAGAACAATGACATGTCGAAGCTGCTGGCACAATTTGAGGAAGTAAAGGTACATGATCCAGAATTCTTCAAGAAAATCGATCTTGACCATGATGACGAGGTTAGAAGGATATTCGGGTTGATGGGCCAGCTCGAGCAGCATACAAGAAATACAATGATTGCTTGTCGTTTGACGCAACTTACATGACAAACTGCTATAGCATGCCATTTGCACCATTCATTGGAATAAATAGATATGGTCAATCTATTCAGCTAGGATGTGGTTTCCTACGCAACGAGCAGAACGAAGATTATGTTTGGCTATTTGAGGCTTTTCTTGAAGCTATGGATGGAGTCCAACCAATCAATATTATCACTGATCAGGATGCATCAATGAGAAGTGCCATCTTGAGTGTATTTCCTGATTGTTGTCACCGGAATTGTCGATGGCACATTATGCGAGAATGCCCAAGGTGTGTTGGGTAATGACATGGCTAAAAATGAACCCCTAAGGCTGGAGTTTAATGCTACCATTGACTACGGCATGATAGTTGAGGAGTTTGAAACTAGGTGGGCGAGAGATGATTTTGAAGCACAATGTTGCGAGACAACACACACTTGCGGGATATTTATGACATGAGAGCTTCTTTTGTCCCTGCATACTTTAAGGACAGATTCTTCCCATTCCTACAAACTACAGCACGCGGCGAGGGTTTTAATGCGGTGCTAAAAAGATACGTCACTCCACACCACGGCCTCTCCCATTTCTTTGAACAATACATGAAGTCTGCAGGAGAAAATTGATGTGGCAGAAGATTCAAATGAATTCAAGGAGGAAGACAAGATCTTCAGATTTTGGGGAGAGTGGCCTCTGGAAGAGCATGCTTTCCATGTGTACACAATGCCTATATACTTGCGTTTCCGGGCTGAGCTTCGGAAAGTTACATCCTATAATGCAACCCATGTGGCTGGGCAGATTTTTGATGTAGTTCCAGTTGCTGGATCTGTTTTTGGGTATGGAAAAAGGACCTACAGAGTGGAAGCTAATTCAGAGGAAGGCATCTACATTTGCGAGTGTTCTAAAATAAACGAGGGATGGCTTATTGTGCTGCCATGCATTGAGGGTAATGGCGCGGTTAGGTGCTGTGAATGAGATTCCAGCGCACTACATTTTGCCTAGGTGGACGAGTGCCCCCGATGATATCATCCCGGAAAAAGTGGAATTGCCTCCTATGCCAAGCGACGGGAAGTTGTCGAACAAAGAAAGGAAACTACTAAGATATGGCACATTATGCAACAACTGGACTGATTATGCAAAAATTGCAGCTGAATCAGAGAAAGCTACAGCTTTAGCAGAAAAGTACATGCGTGAGTTGGGTAAAGAATTAGCCGCAATGAAGATTACTGCTGCAGCAAAGAGGAAAGATAAAAAACAACCAAGCAAAAATGATGGAGTGACACCCGAGACTGAAATTGGTGGTGATGGTGGTCAAGGTAGCAGTACCCAGTACGAGCATGTGAGGGACCCTATACTTACTACAACTAAAGGCCGTCCTGAAGAGAAGAGGAAAAAGTCAGGGTTGCATTTGAAGGCTTCAAAACCGCAGAAATGCAGAGGTTGTGGTTACGCACAACACTCTACATCAGAATGCCCATCAAAGATCACTCCTGCTCCGGAACGAGAAAGAGTTCGATTTCTTCCGCGATATGGTTTAGTTCTTGATTAGGGTCATTAGGAAGGAGTTTAAATGTAATATCAGTGCAGGTTGTTTCGTTGATGGTGTGTTATGTTTGGTTTGTTAGACTTTGAGGCAGTGATATGGCTCCTGAGATTTTGTAACTTTCAGATCGTGATGCTTAAATCAATGTTTTAGTATTAAAAATGCATGTACTGTGAGTTTGTGAAGGTAACGAATCAGTAGCATGTACAAGTCCTTTTAAAAAGTCCTTATGTATGAATTTAGTTTCAGGTCCAACAATGTGCTTACTACAAGGTAGTTTCGTACGTTGAATGATCTTCGTATCAATTGTTACATACATGTGAAGCGAGAGGCACAGTAGGATGTATTATGTGTGTGGACACACATAATATGGGTTGTATGATATCTATCTGCTTTATGGTTGTCAAATTAAGGTTGTATTGAATATGAGAAGTATTTTGTAGGAATTTATTACATTTAACTTTTACTGTCAAGATTGATTTCGCAATTATTAATGGCGGGCGAGATTATGCAGAAAAACTAGAAAAAGCAAAACAAGCAGAACTGGAAAAAGCAAAAACAAACAGTAGTAGAAGAGGAAATAAAATGTACACTTTATTTATGTAATCTTGTGAACCATTAATGAAAAAACTACCTGTCTGATGATTAAGATCTATTCAGAACAGCATTTCTTGCCGGGAGATCTTGTTATCGACCCACTGAAGCCACTTGAGTGTGAGTAGCTTCCTAATTATTGGCATCTCCATTGGGTTGATTGAAGTGATCAGTTTTCTACCATTCCAGAGCTCGATGAACTTGAGCATGAAGAACCCACAATCATACCTTGCATGACAAAAATGATTTTTAGGATTTATAAAATTAAATTCACAAATGAAAAAGAAGAAGGCAGTAATGAAAAATACATCATGGAAACGAATTTGGACTTACGATGTTTTCTGCATTGGGGTGACAATGTGCTCTGTTGGCCACTTCTCAATGTTTATGTTAGAGTCCTTATAGTTTTCAGCCCACAAGTACTTAATTGACCCAATTATGGACCTGTAATCTTTTATCAGTCCCCGGTTCCCTTTAGATCTTAGTGAATCCATCACTTCGAACCTCTCGGCCTTAAGGTTTAGCACGATCAGATAGTAATGCCCGTTGAACAGATCAATATCTGGGGTGAGGTCTTGCAAAACCGGGAACAGTACCTGTAACATTATATGAAAACATTACAAAAAAGTTGAATAAAAAATACATGTGCAGAAACCAAATAAAAAAGATATAAAAAGAAAGGAAATTACAAACTAACCTGCTCTTTGTGATCAAGTCTTTTTTCAGGAGTCATCTTGAACGCTTTGATTGCTACTCTGTCGTGAATGCACATAACATTCCTAAGCTTCGTCTGCATGAAGCCACCATGAGAAAACATAAGTACATAGGTGATTATATGTAAAACTAGAATGGATGTAGAAAACAGCAAAATGTTTGTAGTTAGAAACTCACCGCCATCATCAATGGCATAAAAAAAAATTCTGCTTTTCCATCTCAGGAGCTAGAACACGTATTGCCAATTCGCAAGTTGAATTGCTTAGCCAAGCTCCTGGCCTAACGGAATCTGCTAGGTCTCGGACGTAGACGAAGAATTTACCATCATCAATGATTTTTTGTTTGTTCATCTCATCTGTAGTTTCGCCGCCATAGGAACAAAGCCTGTTGTAAACCTCAGTAGCAAATTTTGTTGCAGTCTCCTTCTTGCTTCCTGCTACAAATGGTGACTTCTGAGTTTGAGCTGGCTTGACAATCCTTTTTTTATGAGCTTCAGGTATGGGGGTGGAACTGTTTTGGCCGACAGATATCCCATGATCGTCCTCGGTGGCACGCTGCTTCCCAATGATAGGAGTCCTGATTGGCATCTCAACATTGGCGTAAATTTTATCTAAAGAGTCCCCACTCTCCTCATTACTAGAGATGACTATGAACTCATCATTGTTACTGACTGGTATTTCAGTTTCCTTGGAAACTACGGCTGAAGTTTCTGTGTGTTATGTTCATCGAAGCCTAGATCAAAGGAGGGGTAGTACTCTAGTAGCGCTCGTTGATTGCTTTGATTTGATGTTTCTGGTCGATTCTCAGAGAGTTTGAACTGCAGCTCAAAATTCTTGTTCATGCTATCTTGCACATCAATGGTTGGATTCAAAGGCATCTCTGCATTCCTTGATTTTTCCCTAGCTTCAGCTGTAGCAAACCTTGTCATTCTCCTAGGGCTATCAGCAACTTGCATTGCAATACTGTTCCGCTTTCTTTTCGGCTTTGGAGTACATTCTTTGCTCTCAGATGGCTTCAAAGAAGAAACGGGATTGCATTGTACAGCTTCTTTAGCGGGGACAACAGCCGGTGCATTGGATTCGGGAACTTTAGCCGGTGCATTATGTTACTGCTCGCAACACAAATGTAACACTCTTCTTCCCTTTCCCGGATGAGTTTGTTTTTGGTACAGTACAACCGATGCTCCCCTCATGACCTTTATCTTGGAACTGCTGTATTGGTTTGCTAGGTGAACAATCTGCTTCGGCTACCTTGTGCGGAATGAAACTACTCCCAGAGGAATTGGACCCAGAACCATAACTCTGGAGCTGCTTCAGAGCATCAGGAGTTACATTTCGGAAGTTAGATGCACTCCCTATACTGCCGACATGTACAAGCTTGTCTCAATAGCTTCATCCTCCTTTTTTCCTACCATTTCTTCAAGTGGACTTTGTGCTATATGGTTGACAAGTTGTTTTTCTTCAGAACAAACCTTCTCTTTAACTTGATCCTAGTTTACAGCATCCGGTTGCTCATTCTCCACAAGTTTCCGCTTTCTTGATTGATCGTCATTGGCATTTGGTATTGTTTCTGAGAAATCTGTATCCAATGGAATTGTATCTTCATGTATTGTATCCAATGGAACTGAATCTTGATGTACTTCTTGCTTTTTTCCTCCTTCAGATTGCTTGATGTTTGTAGCACGAACATACTTCCTCCTTTTTGGTTTTTCCTTTGGTAACTGCTGACACTCCTTTGCTGACTGTTGACCAGGTTTAGTAGAGGGTACATTTTCTCCAAGAGTTTGAATAAAAGATGCCAGACCATCTTCAAGAACAGAACACATGTTCATCACTTGCTGGCTCTGTACTTTTCTATATCTCGATAAATTCATTTGAAAAAGACAGGTGCTTAATCCAAAATAATAATAGTAGATGACAAAAGAAGCAAACACAGTAAATTACAAAAAATCAAAAAAAGGGATGTGGGATAAAAAAGAAAAGATAAGCATACCTCATTGGTGTGACTTCCTGGAAGATGCCGCCTGATGAACATATCCACTTGTTCAGGTTGAGGATTGAATAGAAATAATTTTTTCCTGAAACAAGGCTTGAGCTGCACATGTAGAAAAAATATAAGCATGATATGTAACTAAAAAAGGAACATAAAGA
Source organism: Lolium rigidum (assembly GCF_022539505.1). Classification (NCBI taxonomy): domain Eukaryota; kingdom Viridiplantae; phylum Streptophyta; class Magnoliopsida; order Poales; family Poaceae; genus Lolium; species Lolium rigidum. Next base: position 159,515,166 of record NC_061508.1, read on the forward strand.
AGAAAATCTGAGAAACAAATGTAATATGCATATATATATGAGTCACTGAATTATACGTACAGGTAATGCACCGAATGATCCGTTCTTGGTCTTGTCCAAACCAGATACAAGTGATATAAGCTGGTTGGTCCAGACTGTGCATCGAGTCACATCATCTGGAAGATTAACTGCCTCTGTTTGCAAAGAATCAACATAGAGGATCTGCCAAAAAAACACACAGATTGTTACTTCCGAGTACTTTGACGGAAAATGAATTATGATGCACTTTCATGAATTCTCACCATGATATATGGCATGCAGGCCTTAAACCAATTCTTCTTGTCCTTTGCATTAGCTGTCTCAATTAGGATGTCAATTATGAATCTTGCCCAATTCAAGGTACTGATGGCTTCTATATTAGACAACTGAAGGATAACACTTGGGATCGACTTTAATGCGAGGTTGTTGGTGCAAATACGAGCTAATCATATATATGACAAATTTCCGGAGATAAGCATCATCCGCGAGGTGCTCTTTTCCTAACTCCATCTCCAAGGTTGTGACATTGGGTTGCACACCATCTGTTATCCCAAGCATATTAAGAACCAAGCTTGTGGCATCGGCATCTACATGGTACGGGACGGGAGAGCTGCCCATAGGAAGACCCAAAACCTTGACAAGCTGATTCTCTCATTGCTGGTATCACGCCCCTGTCACCAAAGTCAAATTGACATTTATCCGGGTCAAAGCACCCCATCAAGAACCGGCACAACTCGGGATAAGCTTGGAGCACTTCATCCGGATCATGGCTCCGAATTTTGCATCCGTTAACAAACTCCTCTGCTCTGGAGTCATATTCTTACAAACCACGACAAGCTTCATGGGTGACGAGCGATTGAAAAGATTGCTCTACATTAGATTAGAGAAAAAAGAAAGTTGAAATCCAGTGTGAAATAAATAGTTGAAAAACAATCATTATGCGAGAAAAAAATTTACATGTACCTGGTTTTTAGTTTTATGCAGCAACACATCCGGCTGAGCTTCATCAACATTTTCGAGTTGGTACTTCATCCTGTTCTTACGCATCTGGAACATCCTGTTTTACTGGAACATCATCCGACTCCTGGTTCAGAACTTCTTCATCTACCTTATCTTTTAACTTCAGTTTTTTCTTCATGTTGCTAAATTTTGAGTGTCCCACCTTAACAGCATTTTTCGGTGTGTGTGCAGGCTTCTAAAACACAGAAACAAGGAAGAAGCGAGAAGTTGAAAAAAAAAGCTTAATAGAAACACAGATAATTAACGAATAAAAAAGTATAGATACGTCCATACCATTATATCGACCAGTGGTTTCCTTTGTCAGAAATTACTTCTAAAAACAAAATGAACACTCCTGTAAAAAAAGGAAAGGCAGAACAAGAAGGAATGTTGGTTAGACTAAGTTTGCGTAAAAGCCAATATGTAATTTTCGTAGAAAAAGTACATTAATACAGAAATTTAAGTCATCCTGGATTTGTACTATGTACGTATCAAAATGTATTAAATGCATACAAAAAAACATCCAGGATGTATTAAGTAAAAAACATATATAACCAACGAGAGATTCCTCTAATGTGACCATGGTTACGACATTGTACGGTTCGCATGTTATTTGTGAGTGAAAATATTCATCCTGGATAGCAAAAAACATGGGGTCATATTCCTCCACCCCCGCTTCGCCGCTGCGGATCTCCTCCCACATTCCTCCATCGCGTACGCGAGTGGACGGAAAGCGGTAGTTGTTGCCATTGCCTACTCCGAACTTCTATCTTCACCGAATTAAGCCGAACTTAACCGAGAAAGAAGCCAAGCACCACTTGCCTAGGCGAGAAAGATGGGCAAGCAACGGCAACCGGCCTGCTCGACTCTAAAATGTGAGAAGCCATGGTGGCAATTGTATGGAGCTTATTCTACAAATCTAGAAATCTACAGATTATTCTACAAATCTACAAATCTGCATATTGTGTAGTTACAAAATAGACGCGAAGTAGGCTATGATTTAACAAAAAATTTATGCATCCTATGGATACACAAAATCTGAGAAAATGAACTCATTACACAATTTGTACATCGCATGATACATGCATATACATCCAATGTATGTAAAAAATAATTATAACTACAAGTAATTTTAGAAAATACATCCCACATGAGTCATACAAAACTAAATTCAGGCTTCTAAGATGTATAAATTGTACATTTATACATCCTTAGTCTAGTAATTGATTATGGTTTATACAACTCGAATTGAACAAAGAAAAATACATCCTATAAGTATATAAATACTACGGACCATATGCCAAGGATGTATAGACTACCAAAATCGTACTTCCTGCAATTAAACATGCTCGGTCTACAACATGACTGCATGGACGCGAGGATATCATGGTGAGAATAGACGAGAACCATGACTACACTATGTGATCTTATATACTAGACGAGAAACTCATTACTGCACACAACTAGATCATCCTTCTATGTGGCTAATTGGAGTTTGAGCACAGCCGTTTGAGCACAGATGTAATTATTACTGAAATTTTACATCCTATATAGACTGTTCTACATAAAGAGAAAATTCTTAGAAAAAAATCCATGCCCACCTTCCAGAATGTATTTATTTCATATCCATGCCTTCCATGGATGTAATTATTATTAAAAATATACATCCTAACAGGAAATCTCTAACAAGTACTCTTCATAAATTACACTAACACAATACTGAGAGAAAACAACTGTGAAACACTAACAAGTCATCTGAATGTGATCATCTAACCCATCATCTAATTATGCCCAGTAAACACGGAACTAATGAGGACTATTGCATGATGAACACTATGAACAATGAAAACAAAGCAAGGCCAAAATTGAACATGACTACATGACCCAGCTGTGACAACGAGCAAAATAGCACGGCCATACCACTAAATTTGGGCAGCCATAACCTCCGCAACAAGCATATGGACGCATATGGACGCATATCGAACACCAAATTAGACAACCCCATTAGACAACAACAAAAAAGCACCACGGTGCCTAGATGCGTAGTCGCCGATGCTCGCCGCGGATACGGGGAGCTACCGAATCAATAAACATGGATCGAGGATGGAAACTCACCAAACAGGTCGCCGCAGCTGTCGACGCGAACTGAAATCACGTCCACCACGACTTATAGGGGAGATTCGCGAGGTCACGGCACAAAATCGGCTTCGAAACCTCTTCAGCAGACTTCAGCCCCGCCCGAGAACCGTTGAATTGATGAGCAGCGGCACCGAAGGAACACTCCGGCCTCCGACGGGGGAATCCAGCTACCGCGGGAGAAAAATCCGTGCCGCTCCTCCGCGGAGAAACTCCAAGGAAACTACTAGTACTACCACGAACCCCCTACCGGGGATTCGGTAGGACTAGTCGCCGCCGGGGAGCTGCTCCGGCGAGTGGAGATCCGGGGCGGTGGAGGCTGCGGGGCAGAGCGGGGCAGAGCGGAGGAGCGGAATGGGGATTTCGAAACCGAACAGCGGAATGGGAGAGGAAGAGGAAATCGCCGTGTCCCAGCCTTGGACGGTAGCGCCGCTCAATCCACCACGTCCAAAAACGATCCGACGGACGAGCCGCGTGAGCACGCTGTAAGACAACAGAGTGCCCCGGCAGTTATTAGATTATACGTATATAAATATCGATAGAGATTCCACTTACAGCCAGCATCTGCAACAACGCATTGCTCTAATGGTAGTACGGATGCACACAGCAAAAAAAAAACTAAGAAAAGAAAAGTTCGGCTATGGTGTTCCAGCACTAGCAGTAACAATACAACCACCACCAAGACAATACCTGAACTCCAGTCTCTCCTAAAGCAACGCCTTCAAGAAGGAAGGAAACAGTGCACAAGCGTCGTCGTTGCCCGATTAAAATATCTGAGGTTTTCACACTGAAGATAGTCTCCACTCTCGAAACAATGTCTTCAACAAATTCATTGCCAGACACAACCAATTAAGGCCAGACCTTAGATTTTCACCCTAAGAGGTGAGACTCTGAACTTCACATGTGTTGTCGTCCCCACTTACATACTGCTGTTGTGACATCCAGAACACCAAGCAAGTCCCTCAACATTACAGAGACTCGAACCTCCATTGCTAGTCCTTCAGTCCGGCCTTCATGATATTTCCAGCCTCTGATTTCACCATGTATCAGAATGTCATCTGATGGGAACACAAAATAGAGCTTCGTGTCGTGAAAGTGGGCCATATAATATATATTTTCATAGATATTTATTCAATATTGTTGATGTTTAAATTATTTGTCTGTAAGATTGGTCAAAATTATAAGGGCATGTACAATGGGGTGACATCAGTCTTCCCTTACGCTTGCCACATCGAATTTTTGCTTAGTTGGAGGAGAGTGAATAAGAAAAAGAAGGACGTCTTCCCTCAGCTAAAGGATGATCTCTTATGAAATACTAAGAGAAGGCTATTTTCCCCATTCTACGACTTGTCTTTCCTTAGCCACACAATTTTCTTCTAGAAACCCTTAATTCTCATTTATTGTAAGGGATGTACCTCCAATATTTATCGTTTTCTCTATATGATGTGGACTACTAAGAGAAGAGGTGCCTTCCCTACCATTGTACATGGCCTAAGACCTCAACTTTTTCCTAAAAATATAGGGCATGCAGTTTCGGTCTTGGGGGCATAAGCTCCTGAATGAACAATATAAATTGGAAATAAATATAAAACAAAGTAAAAAATTCTAAAATTTGTGTACTTTTTTTGTTACTATAGTTTTTTAGTTGTTCAAGTTTGCTTGCAAAAATCAACATATATGTTTTCCCAATAAAAATGATAAAATTGATTACTCTAAACAAGCCACAAACTTTTGGCATCCAACTTGTCTTTTTAACACATGTCACAATATTTGAGTGTTTTTTTCCTTTAAAGTTTGCAGATAAGTGATAACCCACAAGTATAGGGGATCGCAACAGTCTTCGAGGGAAGTAAAACCCAAATTTATTGATTCGACACAAGGCGAGGTAAAGAATACTTATAAGCCTTAACAACTGAGTTGTCAATTCAGCTGCACCTGGAAAAGCACTAGTAACAGGGGTGATGTGAAAGTAGCAGTAATATGAGAGCAGTAGTAACAGTAACACAACAGCAGTAGCAGTAATATGAAAGCAATGGTACCAGAAAATAGTTGATACTACTTCCAATGTCATGTAGAACGAGTATATGATGATGAAAGATGGACCGAGGTTCCCAGCTATCTACACTAGTGGTAACTCTCCAATAACAAGTGTTGGGTGAACAAATTACAGTTGGGCAATTGATAGGATTGAAACAGCATTAAGACAGAACATCAAGATCATTAATCATGTAGGCATGTTTTCCATATATAGTCATACGTGCTCGCAATGAGAAACTTGTACAACATCTTTTGTCCTACCAGCCGGTGGCAGCCGGGCCTCTAGGGAATCTACTGGAAATTAAGGTACTCATTTTAATAGAGCACCGGAGCAAAGCATTAACACTCCGTGAAAACATGTGATCCTCATATCTAAGCCTTTCCCTCCAGTTGTCCCAATTTCTGTCACTTTGGGGCCTTTGGTTCCGGACATAGACATGTGCATACAACTTGTAGATACAATCTAAGCAATAAGTATAGAGCTTAAATCTAAGATCATGCCACTCGGGCCCTAGTGACAAGCATTAAACACAACAAGATTGCAGCAACAATAACTTCATAAACTTTGTAGATAGATAATCATAATGTAACAATCCATCGGATCCCGACAAACACAACACCGATTACATCAGATGAATCTCAATCATGTAAGGCAGCTCATGAGATCATTGTATTGAAGTACATGGGGAGAGAGTACCAACTAGCTACAGCTAGAACCCGTAGTCCATGGGGGAACTACTCACGGAGCATGATGGAAGCGGTGGCGTTGATGGAGATGGCTTCTGGGGGCACTTCCCCGTCCCGGCAGGGTGCCGGAACAGAGACTTATGTCCCCCGAAACGGAGTTTCGCGATGGTGGCGGTGCCCCTGGAGTCTTTCTGGAGTTTCGTCAATTGGTATCGAAGATTTAGGTCGAGACGGCTTAAATAGGCGAAGAGTCGGAGTCGGAGGGGCCACGGGGCCACCTCACACTAGGGCGGCGCGCCCCCCTCCTGGGCCGCGCCGGCCACACGTGTGGGGCCCCCAGGGCACCCCTCTGGCCCCCCTCTGACTTTCTAGAAGGTTCGGGAAAAATAAGATGTTGGGTCTTCGTTTCGTCGAATTCGAGAATATTGCCCGAACAGCCTTTACGGAACCAAAAACAACGGAAAACGAGCAAGCGGCCCTTCGGTATCTCGTTAATAGGTTAGTTCCGGAAAACGCATAAAAACATTATAAAGTGCAAGCAAAACATGTAAGTATTGTCATAAAACAAGCATGAAACATCAGAAATTATAGGTACGTTGGAGACGTATCAGCATCCCCAAGCTTAGTTCCTGCTCGCCCTCGAGTAGGTAAACGATAAAAAGAATAATATCTGTAGTGACATGCTACTTACATAATCTTTATCATACTATTATAAAGCATATGAGATGAATGCAGTGACTCAAGGCAATGATCTATAGTTGCTAACAAATAGATAACATATAGCAAAACTTTTCATGAATAGTACTTTTCAAGACAAGCATCAAAAAGTCTGACATAAGAGTTAACTCATAAAGCAATAAATTCAAAGTAAAGACATCGAAGCAACACAAAGGAAGATTTAAGTTTCAGCAATTGCTTTCATCTTTCAACAAACATATCTCATGGATAATTGTCAACACAAAGTAATATGATGAATGCAAATAAGCAAGTATGTAAGAATCAATGCACAGTTGACACAAGTGTTTGCTTCTAAGATGGAAGGAAGTAGGTAAACTGACTCAACATAAAGTAAAAGAAAGGCCCTTCGCAGAGGGAAGCAGGGATTAAATCATGTGCTAGAGCTTTTTAAGTTTTGAAATCATATAGAGAGAATAAAAGTAAAGTTTTGAGAGGTGTTTGTTGTTGTCAACGAATGGTAGTGGGCACTCTAACTACCTCATCAAACAGACTTTCAAAGAGCGGCTCCCATGAAGGACGTTATCTCTACCAGCAAGGTAGATCATCCCTCTTCTCTTTTGTTTACACATGTACTTTAGTTTTATTTATGGATGACAGTCCTCCCAACCTTTTGCTTACACAAGCCATGGCTAACCGAATCCTCGGGTGCCTTCCAACATTCACATACCATGAAGGAGTGTCTATTTGCAAAATTAAGTTGCTTATCGATGAATCGAGCAAAACATGTGAAGAGAATTATTAGTGAAGGTTAATTAATTGGGGGCTGGGAACCCCGCACCAGCTCTTTTTGCAAAATTATTGGATAAGCGGATGAAGCCACTAGTCCATTGGTGAAAGCTGCCCAACAAGATTGAAAGATAAAACACCACATACTTCCTCATGAGCTATAAAATATTAACACAAATAAGAGATAATAAAGTTTTGAATTGTTTAAAGGTAGCACATGAAGTATTTACTTGGAATGGCGAGAAAATACCACATAGTAGGTAGGTATGGTGGACACACATGGCATAGGTTTTGGCTCAAGGTTTTGGATGCACGAGAAGCATTTCCTCTCGGTACAAGGCTTTGGCTAACAAGGTTGTTTGAAGCAAACACAAGTATGAACCGAGTACAGACAAAACTTACATAAGAACATATTGCAAGCATTATAAAACTCTACACTTGTCTTCCTTGTTGCTCAAACACAATTACCGAGAAAATATCTAGACCTTAGAGAGACCAATCAAGCAAACCAATTTCAACAAGCTCTACGGTATTTCTCCACTAATAGGTTTAAACTACATGATGCAAGAGCTTAATCATGATCTACTTGAGAGCTCAAAACAATTGCCAAGTATCAAATTATCCAAGACAATATGAAGCATTTTCTGTTTCCAACCAAATAGCAATAAATGCAATAGCTTCCAACTTTTGTCATTGAACATTAAAAGTAAAACGAAGAACACAAGTGTTCATATGAAAAAGCGGAGCGTGTCTCTCTCCCACACAAGGATTGCTAGGATCCGAATTTATTCAAAAAAAACAAAAATAAAAACACACAGACGCTCCAAGTAAAGCACATAAGATGTGACCGAATAAAAATATAGTTTCAATAGAAGAACCTGATAAGTTGATGAAGAAGGGGATGCCTTGGGAATCCCCAAGCTTAGACGCTTGAGTCTTCTTGAAATATGCAGGGATGAACCACGGGGGCATCCCCAAGCTTAGACTTTTCACTCTTCTTGATCATATATCATCCTCCTCTCTTGACCCTTGAAAACTTCCTTCACACCAAACTTCTCATAAACTTCATTAGAGGGGTTAGTACTCAAAAAACTTTAATCCACCTTGGCCCTGTAGTAACACATTGCAAGAAATCAATAAAACATTAGCTACAGCTCTCCACGTCTAGAAAGCCTTACTTAAAGTCCACAAGAGACAATGCAAAAAACAGAGACAGAATCTGTCAAAACAGAACGACCAGTAAACACGAATTTTTAAGAGGTACTTCCGTTGCTCAAATCAGAAAACTCAAAACTAATGAAAGTTGCGTACGTATCTGAGGATCACTCACGTAAATTGGCAGATTTTTCTGAGTTACCTACAGAGAATCATACCCAGATTCGTGATAGCAAGAAATATGTTTCTGCGCAGAAATCCAAATCTAGCATCAACATTCTATTAGAGACTTCACTTGGCACAACATTGCAATAAAATAAAGATAAGAAGAGGTTGCTACAGTAGTAACAACTTCCAAAACACAACAAAACAGTAGCAAAATAAAGACATGGGTTATCTCCAAAGAAGTGCTTTCTTTATAGCCATTAAGATGGGCTCGACGAGTTTTAATGATGCACTCGCAAGAAATAAGATTTGAAGCAAAAGAGAGCATCAAAAAGCAAATTCAAAACACATTTAAGTCTAACCCACTTCCTATGCATAGGAATCTTGTACACAAATAAATTCATGAAGAACAAAGTGACAAGCATAAGAAGATAAAACAAGAGTAACTTCAAAATTTTAAGCATATAAAGAGGTGTTCTAGTACCATGCAAATTTCTACAACCATATTTTCCTCTCTCATAATAATTTTCAGTAGCTTCATGAACAAACTCAACAACATAACTATCAAATACAGCATGCTTTTCATGATTCACAAACACATAATTTTTATCAAGCTCAGAAATAATAGGATTAAAACTTTCAAACCCACTTTTATCAATAATGTAACAAGTTGATTGATCAATCTCAAAAGATATGGGACTCATAGATAAAGTCAAGAACTATCCAATCCCATTTTCATTAGTAGTACAATTAATATTATCAAGTAACATAGGACCATCATCTAGAGATTTATCATAAACATTTGCCAAGCAAAACTCTTTAGTACCATGCATTTCGACATCAGGCACAAACAAAGCATTATCATAAGATTTATCAAAATAGCATGGATTATCATGAATAACAGTAGCATAATTATTCTCACAAGTTTTACTCATAGGGAATATTTCAAGAGAATCCACAAGAACATAACATTCATCCGCCTTTGCTAAGCATGGAGGACAATTAAATAGTGTAAGAGATAAAGAGTTACTCTCATTAGAAGGTTGGCATGGGTAGCTAATCCATTCTTCCTCCTTTTGTTCATCACTCTCCTCTTCTTTTTCATCCAATGAGCTTTCAGATTCATCAATTTCCTCCTCTTTTTCATTCAATGAGCTTTCAGGTTCATCAATTTCTTCTTCCACTGGTTCCTGCAAATTGTGAGTGCATTCTTGTGCATTAATGAGTCTCTCTTTATAATCAATGATATAAGGATTATCACTGTAGCTTTATATGCAAAAATTAAGGATAGAAGAGACATAATCTTAAAGGTCCTTACAAACTACACAAGTTTCATAATTTTTAGCAATGAAGGATTCGATCTCAGAAGCTCACATAAACAAAACAAATTGTTCTACTTCTTCGAACCCAAAATGAATATAGTTATTCCAATTATAGTTCTTAATTAAAACTTCCTCACTAAAGCCACATGTAAATTTAAGATGTTTAGTATCCTGTTTAGAGCAACAGTTTATATCATGGCGTTTAAGCAAGATTTTAGCAATTGTATTCAGTTTTTCTATCACAGCACTCATAACTTTTCCCGTTCTTGATTCTCTATAGTTATTATATAATTCAATAAGCTCCAAATAGGTTGTAGGTTCTCCCATAGCAACAGTTTTTAGTTTTTCGGTTTTTCAAATTTTTATGGATTTTCGGGTATATAGGGAAAATAAAACAAGACAAAAAGAAACTAGACGAAAATAAACTAAGCAAAATAATACTAGACAGAAATAAACTAAGCACAAATAAACTAGACAAAAGTAAACTGAGCAAAACAAAATAAAATAAAACAGAGAGAGAGGTAGAGTGTACTCCCCAGGTGAACTTATGAGTAGAGCTATGCCTCCCCGGCAACGGCGCCAGAAAATAGTCTTGATAACCCACAAGTATAGGGGATCGCAACAGTCTTCGAGGGAAGTAAAACCCAAATTTATTGATTCGACACAAGGGGAGGTGATACGTCCAATTTGCATCACTATTTTATATCATAATTTACTGTTATTCATTGATATATTTCATATTGGGACACAATACTTATGTTATTTCATCTATTTTGCATGTTTCATGATTATTTGGGGATCGAGCACCGGAGCCGAGATTCTGCTGGAAAAAGCACCGTCGGGATGCGATATTTCGGAAGACCAAGCTGTGGAAGGAAGTTTTACCAAAAATCCTATTTTTCCGGATGACGGAGGAAGCCGGAAGGGGGAGCCAGCTGGACCCGGGGTGGGCCCACACCATAGGGTGGCGCGGCCCATGGCTCCGGCCGCGCCACCATGTGGTGTGGGGCCCCCTCAGCCTCTTTCGCCTCCTTTTCTTCGCGAAACCCTTCGTCCCGAAGACCTAAGCCACGAGAGGAATCCTCACGAAGGGTTACGGCCCGCCTCGCGGGGCGGAGAGCACCGGAGAGAAAAGAGCTCTCCGGCGGGCGAGGAATCCGCCGGGGAAATTCCCTCCCGGAGGGGAAATCGACGCCATCGTCACCGCCATCGAGCTGGACATCATCTCCATCACCATCATCATCATCTCCACCATCATCACCGCCATCTCCACCGCTGGACATCGTCACCGCTGTAGCAATTTGGGTTTGATCTTGATTGTTTGATAGGGGAAACTCTCCCGATACTGATTTCTACTTGTTGTTGATGCTATTGAGTGAAACCATTGAACCAAGGTCTATGTTCAGATTGTTACTCATCATCATATCACCTCTGATCATGTTCCATATGATGTCTCGTGAGTAGTTCGTTTAGTTCTTGAGGACATGGGTGAAGTCTAAATGTTAGTAGTGAACTATGGTTGAGTAGTATTCAATGTTATGATATTTAAGTTGTGGTGTTATTCTTCTAGTGGTGTCGTGTGAACGTCGACTACACGACACTTCACCATTTATGGGCCTAGGGGAATGCATCTTGTACTCGTTTGCCAATTGCGGGGTTGCCGGAGTGACGAAACCTAAACCCCCGTTGGTATATCGATGCAGGAGGGATCGCAGGATCTCATAGTTTAAGGCTGTGGTTAGATTTATCTTAATTACTTTCTTGTAGTTGCGGATGCTTGCAAGGGGTATAATCACAATTATGTATTAGTCCTAGGAAGGGCGGTACATTAGCATAGGTTCACCCACACAACACTTATCAAAACAATGAAGATTAATCAAGCTGTATGTAGCGAAAGCACTAGACTAAAATCCCGTGTGTCCTCGAGAACGTTTGGTCATTATAAGTAAACAAACCGGCTTGTCCTTTGTGCTAAAAAGGATTGGGCCACTCGCTGCAGTTATTTCTCTCGCATTTTACTTACTTGTACTTTATTCATCTGTTACATCAAAATCCCCTGAATACTTGTCTGTGAGCATTTACAGTGAATCCTTCATCAAAACTGCCTGTCAACACCTTCTGCTCCTCGTTGGGATCGACATTCTTACTTATCGAAGATACTACGATACACCCCCTATACTTGTGGGTCATCAAGACTATTTTATGGCGCCGTTGCCGGGGAGTGAAGCGCTATTGGTAAGCGGAATTGGTAAGGAAAACCTTTACTGTTTGTGCTGATTTTATTTCTGCTCTGCTGCTATAAGTCATTATGGAGAGATCTTCTCTTCAATTTCTATTTGGGAAATCTACTACTACTGCAACGGTAGTGGATGAGGCGCCGAGTGAGGAAGTAATACCATATAAAATACCTACGAAAATTATTGAACATGTTATGGATAACCGCTATGAAGGGGATGGAGCTGTCCATCCTGTTGATCATTTACTTGTTTTTGCATGAATTATGCGGGTTATTCAAATGTGCAGGTATTGCTATGAATGAAGTTAGGAAGAAACTATTCTCTATATCGTTGTCTGGTAAAGCGGCGCATTGGTATAAATTGCTGAAGAATGGTGATTCTCTTGATTGGGAGGACATTGTGCCTTTATTTTATTCCAAATTTTATCCTCCAAGTGAAATTCACAAAGATCGGAACCGCATATATAATTTCTGGCCTCATGATGGAGAGAGTATTGCCCAAGCTTGGGGGAGATTGAAGTCTTTAATGCTCAAATGCCCCATTCATGAGCTTCCTGGTAATGTTATTATTGATAATTTCTATGCAAGACTTTCTTTTCAAGACAAGACCTTGCTTGGATACTTCTTGTTCTGGATCATTTACACGCAATAAAGAAGAGTTTAAAAGAGACCTTCTTGATCGGATCCAAGAAAATACTGAAGGTTGGGAGAACGACAAGGATAGAGAATCAGGTATAATTTATGATTATAAATGCATTGAAGCTTTTATCACTACAAGAAAAGTTGCCATGGCCGACGAAGTTGAAGTCGCGCCGTGGTTGCTGGTGTACCATGGCCGACGATTTTGGTCCCTCCGTGGTGCATGTCAAAACTTTTTTTTTCTCGTTTTTGAGGCCACCTAGCCCGACGAAAGCGGCCAAAACGTCGCGTATGGTGGCCCGGGACGTGGTGCATCGCGAATTCTCGGGTTCGCCGGCCGAGTCAACGCAAATCCGCACCGCCGAGGGATGTAGGGCCCGGATGGCAGCCTCTGCGGCATTGTTTTTTTTCTCGATCGCGCCATCTCGTTCAACGTTCTCCGATCGAGCCGTTTACGATGCAGGATCATGGGTCCCGCATGTCATCCTCTATGAACCAAAATTCTTTCTGGCCGAGTCCGCCTCCGCCGTCCGCACCGCCGAGGGATGTAGGGCCCGGATGGCAGCCTCACCGGCATTGTTTTTTCTTGATGGCGCCATCCTCGTTCTCCGCGTTCTCCGATCGGGCCGTTTCGATGCGGGATCATGGGTCCGCATGTCATCCTCTATGAACCAAAATTCTTTCTATTCTTGGATTTTTATTGCCACTGATTTGGCTACTTCCTTTTCTTTTGATCCCTTGCAGCCCTGGAAACGTTGAGACATTCTGGCTGCTAAATGGGACCCGCATGTCATCCTCTATGTGCAATCAGCTTTCTTTTCTTGGAGTTTGGCACCTC